>NC_060144.1:531645983-531949013 GCF_021461385.2 Schistocerca piceifrons | reverse complement strand
AAAGGGAAAGGACATTAAAATAAATGACATGATATAATCAAGCACTGATGAGCTTTTGCAAAACACTTGGTTTTCTGGCAAGAAAAAAACATTTTTTTGCCGTCAGTCCACCTAAGCCTTCTGGGGCGGTTCATACGCTCAGCCAGGGTTAAACGGTGGACCACATAATTCATAATGGGAAGTTCTTATGGAACGGCTCTGTTGAGACGTTTCACCACAGTTATTTTAATAAAATCAGTCCTGCACAGAAAAAGATTACGAGGTCACCTACTTGTGATTATCATAAAAATAGATTTCCACAAGGAATTCAGATACTACTTTGACGCCGTTCAAAATAGTGTGATGTGAACAAGTGCCTCTTTACAATGAGATATAAATCCAGAAAACAAGCTGTTCATATTTGGATTACTGAGAAGTCTCCTAAGCTGCTTAACACGAAAATATTACACACGATCGGAACATGGCGGTTTTCTCAGTTGGATTTTAACAGAGTTACGGCTGTTTATAATTCGCGACTGTGTCGCTCTTTCTGGACAAGGCTAATTGCGACCATGAAGGAGTGCGGGAGGGCGACCGGAGTCTCCGAGCAGAAGAGGCGTCGCACTTTGTCCCTGGGAAAGGGCCCGCTGCCTAGTGCTTTACGCCCGCAGTAACCGTCGTATTATGTAGATTTTATTGAGCGCTGTTCGTAGTCGGGATATTTATACGCGGCACTTGTTGGGAGCGTAGTTAAATATTCAAACGAACTGGTCACGTTATAGATTGAGCGACCGGATCCCTCATCCGAGAACGGGACACTCGGCTGACACCACCGAGAAACCTCGTTCCCTCTTGCGGTCGCTTCCTCTGAGGAGCGACCACTGGTCTTCCGCAGCTCGCCGCCAGCTACAGCACTCGCCGCCTAGTTATCGTCTTCCGTAACACGAGGCAGCAGCGAGGTGGAAACACCTCACTGTTTGCCGTTCTGTCGTCGTCGTAGGAGCACAAGTTCACGTCGACAAAGGAGGCGGAGAAAATGTGCAGAAGCCTTTTAAAAGTAGGTGTCCCAAATTTATACGGTGTAATTTCTTGTCAGACCTATCGATTAGCTTGTTAATTAGATAGTTACTCGTTTCTCTAGACCATGTTCACGATAAACGTGAGTGGATTACATCCATCAGCAACTATTACCGCAACTTGTTTAAATCGCCTCGAGCACAAGTACCTACACACCTAACAGTTTTAGATGCTTCCAGAGATTGACTTCGAATGGAATAATAAATCTCTCTCTCTCTCTCTCTCTCTCTCTCTCTCTCTCTCTCTCTCTCTCTCTCTCTCTCTGCCAGGTGTGTAGTGACTTGTGCTCGAGGCGATTTAAACAAGTTGCAGTAAAAGAGACTGATAGATGTAATCCGCCCTCTATGGAGACGGTTCACAAAGCCCTCGGCCAAATTACTCTTTAGCTCTGCTTCTCATGGGACGCTTACCAGATACTATTTATAGAAGAGATACTGAAGTATTAAAGTAGAACAGCGTATTTCGTCGCGGGTTTGCTTAGCTAGTGACAGGGCGGCACTGAGGCATTCCTCAAACTACGGTGATATGCACTGTAAGACATGTGTTGTGTATCACGGAGAGGGTGTTGTTTTTGTGGTCTCCAGTCCTGAGACTGGTTTGATGCAGCTCTCCATGCTACTCTATCCTGTGCAAGCTTCTTCATCTCCCAGTACCTACTGCAACCTACATCCTTCTGAATCTGCTTAGTGTATTCATCTCTTGGTCTCCCTCTACAATTTTTACCCTCCACGCTGCCCTCCAATGCTAAATTTGTGATCCCTTGATGACTTAGAACATGTACTACCAACCGGTCCCTTCTTCTTGTCAAGTTGTGCCACAAACTCCTCCCCAGTTTTATTCAATACCTCCTCATTAGTTATGTGACCTACCCATCTAAGCTTCAGCATTCTTCTGTAGCACCACATTTCGAAAGCTTCTATTCTCTTTTTGTCCAAACTATTTATCGTCCACGTTTCACTTCCATACATGGCTACACTCCATACAAATACTTCCAGAAACGACATCCTGACACTCAAATCTATACTCGATGTTAACAGATTCCTCTTCTTCAGAAACGCTTTCCTTGCCATTCCAGTCTACATTTTATATCCTCTCTACTTCGACCATCATCAGTTATTTTTCTCCCCAAATAACAAAACTCCTTTACTACCTTAAGTGTCTCATTTCCTAATCTAATTCCCTCAGCATCACCCGACTTAATTCGACTACATTCCATTATCCTCGTTTTGCTTTTGTTGATGTTCATCTTATATCCTCCTTTCAAGACACTGTCCATTCCATTCAACTGCTCTTCCAAGTCCTTTGCTGTCTCTGACAGAATTACAATGTCATCGGCGAACCTCAAAGTTTTCATTTCTTCTCCATGGATTATAATACCTGCTCCGAATTTTTCTTTTGTTTCCTGTATTGCTTGCTCAATATACAGATTGAATAACATCGGGGAGTGGCTACAACCCTGTTTCACTCCCTTCATAACCACTGCTTCCCTTTCATGTCCCTCCACTCTTATAACTGCCATCTGGTTTCTGTACAAACTGTAAATAGCCTTTCGCTCCCTGTATTTGAATCCTGCCACCTTTAGAATTTGAAAGAGAGTGTTCCAGTCAACGTTGTCAAAAGCTTTCTCTAAGTCTACAAATGCTAGAAACGTAGGTTTTCCTTTCCTTAATCTTTCGTCTAAGATAAGTCGTAAGGTCAGTATTGCCTCACGTGTTCCAACATTTCTACGGAATCCAAACTGATCTTCCCCGAGGTTGGCATCTACCAGTTTTTCCATTCGTCTGTAAAGTATTCGCGTTAGTATTTTGCAGCTGTGACTTATTATCTGCCCGCATCTCGTGGTCGTGCGGTAGCGTTCTCGCTTCCCACGCCCGGGTTCCCGGTTTCGATTCCCGGCGGGGTCAGGGATTTTCTCTGCCTCGTGATGGCTGGGTGTTGTGTGATGTCCTTAGGTTACTTAGGTTTAAGTAGTTCTAAGTTCTAGGGGACTGATGACCATAGATGTTAAGTCCCATAGTGCTCAGAGCCATTTGAACCATTTTTTTTGAACTTATTATCTGTCAACACCTGCTTTCTTTGGGATTGGAATTATTATATTCTTCTTGAAGTTTGAGGGTATTTCGCCTATCTCACACATCTTGCTCACCAGACACGGAGAGGTACACCTGTTAATATTGGGAGACCTTACTTCTCAAGCAGCGGATTACTTCTGTGTACGTTAAATCTCGTGAAATGGCATTGAAATAAGTCATAGAACTTCGAGCTTCTAAAAAGTTCAAGGACCAAAAAGTTAAAACAGTTGATAAGGAAGAGACAGCGTTATTAAATGTGTGCGTTGAGCGAATAATAGAGTAAACCAAAGAAAAATTTAAAATGGTGATTAAATTTGAACGAGAAGAAAGAAAAACTTCTATATCTACCAATCAAACTGTAATTCAGATAACGACATTGTATACTGTCTGCCGAAAAGTATCCACACAGCCCCATGTATTGTGAAATCGACAATTAGATATCACGATAGGCGATCCCACCTGTATAAAAGAAAACGGTATGTACTGTGAGATCAGTAGAGAGGCAGTTACAGTGGAATGAATCGGTCAGGAGAGTTTAGTAAAACGGGATTAGTCGTCGGATATTACCTGAATAACAAATCCATTGGGGGTATTTCAACAATTCTAAAGCTGCCCGAGTGAACTGTTGGCAATGTGACTGCGAAGCGAAAACACGAAGGAGCAACCAGAGATGACCAAGACCAATCAGACCTCAGGTACTGACGGACAGGGACCATCAAGCAGTGTGGTGGGTAGTAGTGAAAAATCGCGTGAAATCGGCGGAAGGATTCACTCGGGAGTGCCGAAGTGATACCAGCACACCAGACTTGACGTAGGGGGATAAACAGAACGAGATACAGTGGTCGAGCAGCTCCGCATAAGCCACACATTTCTATTGGCAGTGCTAAGCGATGCTTCAGGTGGTGCAAAGGACGACGCCACTGGACAGAGGATGATTTGAAATGAGTAATCTGACAAGGTGCATCACACTAATCATTGCGGCAATCCGATGGAAGGATCTAGCCTTTGGGCACAACTGGAGAAAATACCTGCCACGAAGTGTAGTGCAACTGTGAACTACACAAGAGATGGTGTTACATTACGCAAGTGTTTTTCGTGGTTAGGGTTAGGTCCCCTTACTGTACACAACTGGCCATTAAAATTGCTACACCAAGAAGAAATGCAGATGATAAACGGGTATTCATTGGACAAATACATTATACTAGAACTGACATGTGATTACATTTTCAAGCAGTTTGGGTGCACAGATCCTGAGAAATCAGTACCCAGAACAACCACCTCTGGCCGTAATAACGGCCTTGATACGCCTAGGCATTGAGTCAGGCAGAGCTTGGATGGCGTGTACAGGTACAGCTGCCCATGCAGCTTCAACACGATATCACAGTTCATCAAGAGAAGTGACTGGCGTATTGTGACGAGCCAGTTGCTCGGCCACCATTGACCAGACGTTTTCATTTGGTGAGAGATCTGGAGAATGTGCTGGCCGTGGCAGCAGTCGAACCTTTTTCTGCATCCAGAAAGGCCCGTATAGGACATCTGAAATGTAATGTACACTGGTCAAAGTGCCGTCAATGCGAACAAGAGGTAAGCGAGAGGTGTAACCAGTAGCATCCCATACCATCACGCCGGGTGATACGCCAGTATGGCGATGACGAATACACGCTTCCGATGTGCGATCACCGCGATGTCGCCAAACAGGGATGCGACCATCATGATGCTGTAAACAGAACCTGGATTCATCCGAAAAAATGACGTTTTGCCATTCGTGCACCCAGGTCCGTCGTTGAGTATACCATCGCAGCGCTCCTGTCTGTGATGCAGCGTCAAGGGTAACCGCAGCCGTGGTCTCCGAGCTGATAGTCCATGGTGCTGGAAACGTCGTCGAACTGTTCGTGCAGATGGTTGTTGTCTTGGAACCGTCCCCATCTGTTGACTCAGGAATCGAGACGTGGCTGCACGTTCCGTTACAGCCATGCGGATAAGATGCCTATCATCTCGATTGCTAGTGATACGAGTCCGTTGGGATCCAGCACGGCGTTCCGTATTACCCTCTTGAACCCACCGATTCCATATTCTGGTAACAGTCATTGGATCTCGACCAACGCGAGCAGCGATGTCGCAATACGAAAAACCGAAATCGCGATAGGCTACAATCCGACCTTTATCAAAGTCGGAAACGTGATGGTACGCATTTCTCCTCCTTACACGAGGCATCACAACAACGTTTCACCAGGCAACGCCTGTCAACTGCTGATTTGTATGAGAAATCGGTTGGAAACTTTCCTCATGTCAGAACGTTGTAAGTGTCGCCACTGGCGCCAACCTTGTGTGAATGCTCTGAAAAGCTAATCATTTGCATATCACTGCATCTTCTTTCTGTCGGTTAAATTTTGCGTCTATAGCATGTCATCTTCGTGGTGTAGCAATTTTAATGGCCAGTAGTGTACTTAAGGAGTCGGTAAATGAGCAAGGATATGAACACTACGTCACTGCGTACTGGGTACAGCAGAGGAACCATTCTGAAAGAATGGTTGTTTGTACCAGCCTGATAATGTAACATGTTATAAAGCAACATCTGTGAGGCAAAGGTCTGTAAACAGTAGCATTCATGAAATGGACTAACCTGCCTAGAGTCGTTACCTGTACCCAATGGAATACCTATGGGGCACAACGTCGACTTAGTTGCTGATTCCAGCGTCCAACATCACTACTCCCTCTGGTTTCAACTCTTGAGGAAGAATGGGCTGCTATTCCTCCACAGACATTCAGACAATTCGTTGAAAGTGTTCCCAGCAGAGTCTTAGTCTTCATAAACGTCAGGGGTGGACACATTCCATATCAAATATCACTGACGAGTATCCGGATTTCTTTAATGAGACAGAGCACATGGTAAGGTGCCTTGCCTAGTGTTTGTGTGTGTAGACATAGATGTCTGAGAAATCTTTGGCGGACGGAAACCAAGCTCCGCCCGTTCGGAGTTTACTGGCAGTCTGGCGTCTCCCAGGAGCAGGTGTCTTGCTGAGGGCAGCGCGTGGTCGCGCGCTAACTTCGTTACCGCCTTAGCTCGCTGGAAATTTCCTAAAACCCCAGTTAGAGCCGGCAGGCGGGGCTAACGTAGGAAGCACGCCGTTTTAGCGGAATACCGCGGACACTCCGGCGCCTAGTGATCTCTCACAGGCCAGACTTAGAACCGAGGTGTGGTATTCGCAACATTCTCATTTCGCTCAGCTGCAGTTTCTCTGATGGTGGCTACATATCGAACTGGAATCTGATGGTGATGGTAACGCTGGTTTCAAGGCGCTGAACGGCATCGTTATATTTATATACGAGATCTGTTCAAATAATTCTGGAACATTCGTAATTTCGCGCCGATGATGTGTTGGAGCGAAATACGATTCGCGTCTTTGCACACGCCGGTGTGTAATGTCTAATTGCCGAAAGTTAAATGCTGTACGTCTGTTAGTTATTGTTGAGTGCTGTATTGAGTCGAATGTTGTGTCCCGCAATTTGCGGATTTCGTCCAGATAGCAGAGTTAGAGGAGCAACGCATTTTCATTAAATTTTGCGTGAAACTCAAGAGAATATTTACACAGACGCACCAAATGGTGTAGGAAGCCTACGGTGGTGAGCGCTTAAGCCGTACTGAGCGATATGAATGGTTCACATGGTTTAAAAATAGCCGGAGGGAAGTTAATGACGATCCTCGTTCAGGACGCCCTTCGACGTCAACGAAATTGTGCGTGCCAATAGAAGACTGACTGTCCGAGAGACTGAAGAAGAATATAACATTTCAGTTGGATCCCGCCATGAAATCCTGACACAGCATCTTGAAATGCATCATGTTGCTGCCAAGTTCGTCCCACGGCTCGTGAGTCAAGGTCTCACAATCTGTGAAGAGCTTTAGGGTTGCGCAAATGAGAACGAGATGTTCCTTAAGAGGATCATAACTGGTGATGAGACGTGGGTCTGCAGTTATGACGTTGAGACTAAGGTTCAGTCTTCACAATCGATCGATAAAAGTGCAATCTTCACAATGGTTCGGGAAAGGTTATCCGCGACTAGAGAAAGCTCGTCGGGTCAGGCCAAATCTGAAAACCATGCTAACAGTTTTCTTTGTCTTTGAAGGATTAGTTCAGCATGAATTCATGCAACAGGGACAAACGGTCAATCGATGGTGTTATCGGGATGTGTTGAGACGGCTGCTAGAAAATGTAAGAAGGAAACGGCCTGAAATGTGGCGATAACGCACCCGCGCGTTCATCCTTGTTGGTGCATTACTATTGCACAAAACGAAATCACTGTGCTGTCTCATCCTCCGTTCTCTCCAGACCGAAGTTGAAAACCCCGTTGAAAGGACGAACATTTGCCACGATAGACGAGATAAAAGAAAATTTGCAGACGGCTCTTTGCGCGGTCCAGCAAGAGGCGAAGAGGCGTACCAAGACTGCTTTCGGAAGTTGAAACACAAGTCTGCGCACCAGAGAGAAGTTCACAGAACCTCATGGGACCGTCCTTCCTCATCGATCCTACATCCCGGATCTTGCACCTTCCGACTTCCATCTGTCTGGCCCAACGCGGGAAGCAGTACTTGGATGATGGGAAGGTCATTGATACAGCGAGACGCAGGCTCCGACGTCAAGCATTGCAGTGGTACCTTGCATGCATTCAGCCCCCCCCCCCCCCCCCCCCCCGCCGCTCTCCACGCCTTTCCGAAAGGTTGCGTCAGACCCTTGCATTAAACGTAGTTTATGTTCAAAAATAAGGTTTCGTCACCAAAAGAATGGGAAATAACATGGTTCATTAGAATCCTGAAGAAACCATCTTGGCTTCAGGAAAAAGCTACGTTGTATTACTTATTCAACGTCCCTCGTTACCTTCTCTGTAGAATATCAGCAAAATATGTTGTTTATTAACTGTTTAGATCTCTCTGTTGCCAATATCAATCAAAATCATTCGCTTCCTATTCATCGTAAACCTACTACAAGACATGTTACTATTTATCAGAATTCAGCCATCAGGTACAATGTAAGAAACCTTCTTTTAGGCAATTATTAGCAGTATATTCAAGTTACACCTAGACACCAATGAAATCAAGAAAGAACCCAATACCTACTGCCATATTGCATCCAAAAATGACTCTTTACTTCATAAATTATGAGATACGTAATTATGAATCTCAAGCTTTTTGGAATACGCTCTGCAACTCACGTTACATGTTACGTAACCATCTTATTTACATAGAGATATGCATTCGGTGAATGTACTTGTTGACTATCGCTGGCTTCCCAGATCGACAATTCTTTTGTCAAGATTTTCAGTGTCGTCTGTTGTCTTCGCTTTTCAGGGTCACGTACCACAGTCGGAAAAAACGGAACCCATTTGGAGATGACTCCGTTGTCCGTCTGTCCATCTGTCTATCTGTCCTACTGTTGAAAATACTTTTTCTCAGGGACGGGCAGACGAATGAAATTTAAATATATGTCACGTACTAGGGTCTACGGCCCCTTTGCAGTGCAAAACATCTTAGCATCCGTCAGTGCAGTCAAAAGATACCGCCATTTTCATCACATATTTTGATACTCGCAAACTGACTCATCAAAACATAGACGGTACGTCTCGTTGATCCAGAATCAAAAAATCTGGCAAGCAGCAACGTTTAACAGTACAATTAGAGGAAAAGATCCGAAACTATTAATTTGGAATCAAACTGCAAGAAAAAAAATATTTTTTATTATTTGTCACGCGACTGTCTGTCTGCGGTCTGTTAAAACCCCTTTTTCTAGAGGAACGGATAGACGCATGAAACTGAAATTTAAGTCACGTAATAAGGTTTATGGTTCTTGTTGATGTAAAAAATCCAGTGTAGTCAAAAGATAAGGCTATTTACTTCTCATATTGTAATAATAGCGAACCCATTCATTACAACCTACTGGGTACTTCACTTTGACCAACCATTATGAAGTTAGGAAGAAGCAAGATTTCACGGTCGTCGTCGTCGTCGGCTCATTCGAGTTTTCATTTCTCTCTTGAGATTTTCCTCCTCACGGTTCAGGCGTAGAAATGTCTTTGATGGCTTAGTAGTCCAATCCTAGCATGGAGCACGCGGCCACAGAAATTACAAATAATGGAAGGTGGAGGACGTGGCAGGGCCTGGAGGAGTTTGCGTCTCTGGCGTTTGTCATTCTCCAGTCTTCGACGTTCCCGCTCCAAGTTCTGAAGAGCATTTGAGCTAGTTGAACGCCAGTGACTGCGATCTTTTGCTATGGTGGACCAGTTACTCGGATCGGTGTTCAAGGTTTTTAGATTTTTCTTATACTGATCCTTATAGCTTTTAAGAGGGGCACCTCGCGGCCTTTTACTTGAGCTCACTTCACTGTACAGCATTTAACGCGGAAGTCTGTCATCTCTCATCCACTGGGCATGCCCTATTCATCTTAGTTGGTGCCCAATAATGAGCGCTTCTATACTATTCATTTTCGCTTTCTCAAGAACGGTGGTATTCGATATAAAGTCATCCCATTTCATGTTCATGATGTATCTTACTTCTGTTGGTTGAAGCGTTCTTGCTTCTTCAGATCGCGGTGGTATAATGTCCAGGTTCCGGTACCACAGAGCAGGGTTGAGATGACAACAGCTTTGTACACCACCAATTCGGTGTATGGTGTTAGGTCGTTATTCAGGAAGACTCGGTTTCTGAGACGACCAAATGCTACACGGGCAGCACGTATTCTGTTCTCTACCTCTTTTTCAGATGAGCAATTAGATGACAATTGAAAGGTCTCTGTTGGATTCCTTTCATGTTAATTTCTTAAATATGTTGTCATTTACGGCATAAATTCCTCTTCTAAATTTACTGTGGCGTTTCTGACTATCTGGGAGGAGACTGAGTAGTGGAACGTGTTACTTTTACACATAAACAAGAACGATCTGTCACACTACTACACTTTAAAACACAGTTTATATGTAATTCATGTCACACAGTCTCATACGGAACCTACATCCAGTTTCTTTTGTATGCTGTATGTGATAAGATACTGTCATCCCCCTTCCCTTCTGTGTGAGAGGATGAATGAGCAAATATATTTCTTGTCATGTTGGTATAGGAAGCTGCCTCTCTGGTCACTTCCGTTTTGTATACGGAAGCACCCTTGGTAGGAGGCCAGATCAGTCTGTCCGCGGCGAGCGTCTGAAGTGGTAAGATCTCCGGCTAAGCGCGTGTCTGCTAAGTCCGTAGCACAATGGATTTCTTAAGTTCAGCCTAACTGAAAATTGAATCACCTTTATTTCAGGTTTAGCTCTAAAATATCTAATGTTATCTTAAATTGCAACGCAGTGTTATTCGCGTGTGAAGTTCAGAATATCTTCCGGTAGTTGCTTTGTCACTACTTTGTGATCAGTAACTCTAACTAAGATCATCAATCTTAAATGCGAATGCTCATGTGATTATAACGTCTCGTCTTGACAATATTTTTTTTAATATAGCAACTTTTCTTTATGTTCAACCCACGTGGGGTGTACTTTATGAGACCAGTACCACGTGCTTATACAACTGTTTGACCCATCAGGTTAATAGTAAGACGATAGTAACCAGTTCGAGGTTTTTCTTTAGTAAGTTGCGTTTCGATGTAATTTACTTTAATTATCAAAATTATTGTGGAGTTACACTCTTTGTGTAAACCAAGTTGACCACGTGAAGCATGTGGTGAAAGCATCAAAGTAGCCCTCAGCTATTCTTTTCGGGAAGATTTCACAGAGAGTTAGTATGAATTTAGTATACCAGTGTGTGGTAGTTACATGACGGACAGGATTGCGCTACGAACGTAACTTCTTTGGGTGAAAATTGAATAGGTTGGTTGTGGTTGATTTCCTCTTGCATATGTTTCAACGTTTCTTTGTGTGTTATTTTATGAATGCAGTGTTGTATGTAGTCTCCCAATCTTGGCTCCCTATTTGATGTGTTCCATAAGATTACAAACTCACATTTTTGCAGTCCTAAATAAGGCACCAGCTTAGTTATGACTCAAGTTTAATATACTGAAATTTCAATGATCAATGTTAAAATAAATTTCCAAATATAAACTGATTTATTTCTTTTCATTTAAATTCTCTTTTATATATATATATATATATATATATATATATATATATATATATATATATCAATCACCGGTTGTCGCATGACGATTAAAAGATTATAATTAATGTTAGTCTGGTTGGGAATTTGGTAGGCTAGACTGGATACCTGGTGAAACAGTTGCTCAGTAATGCAAGGTTAACTTCCCCAGACAGCTCACAGCTTTTAACCCGCTTTTATTGTCTATCAGCACCGCTTTCACAGCAAATTAAAGTAACAACACTACACATGTGTTCGTAGCGCAATCCTGTCCGTCATGTAATTACCACACACTGGTATACTAAATTCATACTAACTCTCTGTGAAATCTTCCCGAGAAGAATAGCTGAGGGCTACTTTGTTGCTTTCACCACATGCTTCACGTGGTCAACTTGGTTTACACAAAGAGTGTAACTCCACAATAATTTTGATAATTAAAATAAATTACATCGAAACGCAATTTACTAGAGAAAAACCTCGAACTGGTTACTATCGTCTTACTATTAACCTGATGGGTCAAACAGTTGTATAAGCACGTGGTACTGGTCTCATAAAGTACACCCCATGTGGGTTGAACATAAAGAAAAGTTGTTATATTAAAAAAAATATTGTCAAGACGAGACGTTATAATCACACGAGCATTCGCATTTAAGATTGACGATCTTAGTTAGAGTTACTGATCAACACGTGGTTCCACTTTACTCACAAAGTAGTGTCAAAGCAACTACCGGAAGATATTCTGAACTTCACACGCGAATTACG
Organism: Schistocerca piceifrons; assembly: GCF_021461385.2. Taxonomy (NCBI): domain Eukaryota; kingdom Metazoa; phylum Arthropoda; class Insecta; order Orthoptera; family Acrididae; genus Schistocerca; species Schistocerca piceifrons. The sequence goes on along the minus strand of NC_060144.1, from coordinate 531,937,010 downwards.
CTGCGTTGCAATTTAAGATAACATTAGATATTTTAGAGCTAAACCTGAAATAAAGGTGATTCAATTTTCAGTTAGGCTGAACTTAAGAAATCCATTGTGCTACGGACTTAGCAGACACGCGCTTAGCCGGAGATCTTACCACTTCAGACGCTCGCCGCGGACAGACTGACCTGGCCTCCTACCAAGGGTGCTTCCGTATACAAAACGGAAGTGACCAGAGAGGCAGCTTCCTATACCAACATGACAAGGGACGGACAGGACCATACTAACGGTAGAAACCTCTTTGCTTTTAGAAAGCGTAGCTACCTGTTCCGACGTTGGTCCTACAGTTCTCTAGCAGACAGGCTTGTCTGCTACCATCCAGCATGCAACTAGAAATACATTTGCTCATTCATCCTCTCACACAGAAGGGAAGGGGGATGACGGTATCTTATCATATACAGCATACAAAAGAAAGTGGATGTAGGTTCCGTATGAGACTGTGTGACATGAATTACATATAAACTGTGTTTAGTAGTGTGACAGATCGTTCTTGTTTATTGTAAAAGTAACACGTTCCACTACTCAGTTTCCTCCCAGATAGTCAGAAACGCCACAGTAAATTTAGAAGAGGAATTTATGCCGTAAATGACAACATTTTTAAGAAATTTACATGAAAGGAATCCAACAGAGACCTTTCACAATATGATTCATGACAACATTTTTAAGAAATTTACATGAAAGGAATCCAACAGAGACCTTTCACAATATGATTCCTATATAAAGAAAATGGTCCACTTGTCCCAAGGGCGTATCAGAAGTGGATAAGCTGAAATCAGGAAGCGAAGAGCCAGGAGCTGGCTGTGCGAGCACCTTTGTCTTTTGAATATTGATGGAAAGACCAAATCGTCTATATGCCTTGCTGAAACAATTATCAGACTGCTGCATTTCTGCAGATGAATGAGCTGGAGAGGCAATGTCTTCAGCATACTGCAACTCTGCTACACGAGTGGTACTTGTGAACTTTTTTGAGACGAGTCTGGATTGGTTAAATAATCCTCCATCGAACCTGTACTTTAGTTCTACCCCAGCGTTGATCACAGATGTCTCATAAAGCATAGATGCCAGGTACAAGACAAATAATGTTGGTGCAAGAACGCATCCTTGTTTGAGCCCACTCGTTATTGGGAATTCAATAGATGTTTCACTCTGGCAGAAGACCTGTCCAGTCATGTCATCATGGAGAGCTTTCATCAGGCCAACAAAAAGTTCAGGGCAGCCGAAACATTTTAAGACCATCCACATGGCTTCTCTGGGAACTGTATCAAACGCCTTTTCTGGGTCGTTAAAAACTGATGGTAAAGGCTTTTGTTGTTATCTGCATTTCTCCTGCAGTTGTCATGCACATAAAATCATGTCAACAGTCCCTCTTGATGGGTGAAACCCGCATTGATAGGGAGCACAGTCTATGAAAGTGTCTGAAGGTGACTGAGAAGGATTCTGGCAAAAATTTTACCAGCGACAGAGAGCAAGGATATTCCACGGTAGTTAGCACAGATGCTTCTACCGCCTTTCTTGAAGATGGTGACAATTGTGAAATTCTTCATATCGGCTGGTACCCTGCAGGTTTCCCACATTAATAGTATGAGAAGTGCCTAGGTTTTAGAGGCTAGCTGCCACCCTGAATAAGTCCAAACAGGAGGTTGTCAGGTCCAGGAGCTTTTCCTGGCTTCATAATATAGAGTGTCTTGCTGAATTCTTGAAAAGTTGGAGGATCAGACATCCAGGGTTGTGGAGGATGCTGTGGGACATGTTTGAGAAAGTCTCTAGCGTTAGTAGAAGTGCGGTTCAACAGTGAGCTGAAGTGCTCTTTCCAACGATTTAAGATGTCCTGACTTTCAGTAAGCATGGTGGTGTTGTCAGCAGCTTCCAGTGTTCCTGATGAGGATCGGATGGGTCCATAAAGCTCTTTAATTGCAGCATAGAAGCCATGCAGGTTCCTCGCAGCGGAAAGATTTTCGAATTTCGAGGCTTTTTGTTGCCACCATTTGTTCTTGATTGCTCGTACCTCACTCTGACTTTTCTGCTTGAGCTCTTGAAAGTGTGTTTTCCTTTCTGCTCAGGACGGTTCTTGAGCAAGGGCTAGGTAAGCATCCCAATTTGCACTGATGATGGCTTGGATTTCTTCATTGCTGTCATCAAACCAGTCACTTCTCATCCGCGCGCCAAAACCAATAACATTCTCTTCAGTCTCTTTGATGATGTTCTTTAATGCGGTCCATTTTTGTTCGACATCATCTGTGATTGCTGGAGATTTGTGGAGTTGTTCTGACAGCTCGTCTTGGAACTGTGAGCGAACGCCTTTGCTCTGCAGATTGTTGATGTTGAATTTTCTGTGCGATGGGCTTGAGAAGTGGGATCGCGTCTTGCGATACTTTGGTAGCCTCAGATGACTAACTAAGAGTTTATGATCAGGCCACCAATCATCGATGTTTCCAGCTGGTTTTGTGATGAGAATGTCACGCTGTCGAGTGATAACAGTCTATAAGGTGCCAATGTTTGGAAGAAGCAAGATTTCACGGTACAAGTAAAGGAAGAAAATAGAAAATTGTTAATTTGTAGTTATTTCACACGAAAGGAGAAATTTCGTTTGTCATTTGTTATCGGACTTCACACTAAAAATTAAAACATTCACGGATGCCTTAGAATTCCAGGGACCGATATACTGCCAGTATCAGTGTCGAGGATTAGCAAAAATCTTTGAGATTCTGATTCCTGGAATGAATGTGAATATACAAAATTAAGATTTTACGGAACTCTCAGAGCGCTAGTACTTTTCGCATCTGGCCAATTTTTTCGTATTGCTTCTGTGTACGATGCTTCCTCTTTTGTGTGTATAAGCGAGGATTTTTTTTTAAACCACACTTTCCAGCTACTTCTCCACATATGTGCCGCTCCGCTTACACAAATGTCATGGCGTGGTACCAACTTTCAAGTTCCCTTCTCATAGAAGGCAGCCACTTACCTGCGCTGGTCTGCAGTCGTCGACTGTGCCAAAACGCTGTCCTCGTAGCCAGCGGTTCATATAAGCGAAAATGTGAAAATCAGAAGGAGTCTGGTCCGCTCTTTATGATGAGTGATCAAACGTTTCACATCGAGAAGGCTCTCAAAGTGTCTTCGTAGCCCTTGCAGTACGATGCCGAGAATTGTCATGAAGAAGGAAACGCAAGACAGTTACATTACATGAGCTATATGAAATCAGGGAAAAACCCTCAGCAGGGCGTAACACTTGGCGGAAATACCAATTCCTAGGCATCCTAACATGTACACTGTGCACTCAGTACTGATAAGTGTGAACTGACGCGATTGACCAGCATGGGAGAGACACTGCACAACACATTTTCGCAAAGCATCACCGGATTTTCATTGTGGTTTTATTTCACGGGCGATCGGGGACTGAAAAAAAAATGACCCTGATAAATCTTTTAAATCGCATGTATTTCTGTACTTCGATTTACTTTTAAAGTATTGTACTTAGATCCTCATTATTTATTTGCTGCTCTTTGCCCACTTTCTCTGCCTTCTATAAACCCATCGCTTCACTGTTTAAGCACAGCCTCTTTCCATTTCTCAGCAGTATGTGGGTGCACATTTATGTCTCGTAAGTTTATGATACATTAATTACATTCTTATATTTCGAATGAGTTGTTCTACACTATTTTTTATTTTAGATTGCTGTTTCGTTTTGGTGATGTTTGTTGTAACTTTCTTTTCAAGTAACTCATTCCATTTGTACCTTGTTTTTCAGTATTGTTCAGATAACCGCTTGAAGATGACCTTGGTGGCCGAAGCTGGTCGTGATATTATAAAGTAAAATTGCAACTATTTTTTGCTTCCAACGCTTAGGAAGTTGTGCTATAAATTCCTTTTTCTCCAATTCGATTCAGTTCCTATTTATTAATTACCAGGTGCGCACCTCGGTGTTACCCGCGTTTAAACAGTTACTTTACAAAGAAATGTTAATGCCGAAACTCACTACCCATGCGAATGCACCATCAGAAAAGTTATCTCTTACATGTACTGAGGTGCGAGCGAAGTCACTGTTTAAGAATCCTGATAATATCACAATCCAGTACACTTCCAAAACATTCTACAAGCTACAAAATATTTTCATGAAGACACGTTACACTGTTATCGAGTGTCGTGATGATTTCATTCTACAGGAATACTTCTGCTACGCTTGATTTTTTTATGCATCGCACTTATTTCGTTTGTGAGAACAGTTAAAAACTAATGTCTGCACTAAACTTAATGCATTCATGTGGTAGTTAACTTTCACAGATGACCTTTTCATCACATCACCCATCCCGCAGGAACAGCAGCCACGTTGACCATACCGGCTTACAGAAATTTTTTAAAAAAATAAAAGGTAGCCTACATGTTAATTCGGGTTACAGGTTATCTCTGTTCCAAAGTACTATGTAGGCCACATTGAACAACAAAAGCATTTTGACAAATACGATACAGTTTTAAAGTCAAAGAGTAAATGCCTTTTTCGAAGAGCAATTATTGTTGCACATTTTTCGTTATATTCTTCAAATCAATAAATATTTTGCACTATACGCTTTTAAAAGTAGCCTGTGTGTTAATTCAGGGTATAAGATAATTCCATTTGGAGTTTCTTCCAAATCAGTCAATCAGTTTCAGCGTGAAGGAGTTTTTATTTTATTTATTCGTATAGCTCACATGAAGTTTAAAATTACAGGTGTATGACATTAGTAATACTATATATAACAAGAATATGAAAATGCAAAACTACATATGAGACTAACTACATGTCAATATCTTGGTTCCTAACTCATGTAACATCAGCTTTTAGGAGGCCGCTCCAACTCCCCTGGTAGGGACGCAAGGGGCATTCATCTCTAATGTGCTTGATTGTCTGTTTCGGAGCCCCACAGTCACAAACCGGAGACTCTGTAGCACCCCATTTGTAAAGAAATACTGTGCATCTTTCATGCGTAGTGCGAGCTCTGTTCAATTTGACCTACAGTTTCCTGTCAAGTTCTGTGCCAGCAGCATCACAGTTATGCTTTCGGAACCACTCGCTCTCTTCAGGATTTTCAATAAGTTGATAGTTTTGGTTCAACAGGTCTCTCACCCCAGTATTACTACCATATATCTCTTCTGCTTTCCGTAATGGTGGGTTTCTTGAACGGAGTCTATTTCGTCGTAAACTTGGTCTGTCTCCCTGCATGGGTGATTCCACGTTGTCCCATAGCTTGCGGTATTCCATAAGCAACGCCTCGCTTCTGCGGATTGCTGGTGACAGATGCTGCTCCGCAGAGGAAGCCACTAAATCGGTGTTGGCCGGATTGCCCCAGTTATTAACCGCACAGTGTGGTTCAACTGGATGGCGATCAAGTTGGTGTTGCAGCTGTTTAGCCACACCGGAGCACAATATACGGCATCTGAGAAGACCAGCGCAATGGATGATGTGCCAAAGGTATCTGCCGAAGCTCCACATGTCATTCCACACAATTTTTGAATAATATTGTTACGAGTTTTTATATTGGCAGGAGTATTTTCTACATGTTTTCTTTATGAAAGAATGCGGGTGTTTCATTTACTGTGTGACCAATGACATCTACTGGCCGGCCGTAGTGGCCGTGCGGTTCTAGGCGCTACAGTCTGGAGCCGAGCGACCACTACGGTCGCAGGTTCGAATCCTGCCTCGGGCATGGATGTGTGTGATGTCCTTAGGTTAGTTAGGTTTAATTAGTTCTAAGTTCTAGGCGACTAATGACCCCAGAAGTTAAGTCGCATAGTGCTCCGAGCCATTTGAACCAAGGTACGTAGGATAGTTGTTATGGCAAAGAGTGTTTCCGTTAAGTTTTACTCTGAGCTCCGCATTAGCTTGCTTGTTTGTCAGATGGAATGTACATACTGCAGTTTTACTTGTACAGGATTGAAGTCGCCACTTTCTAAAATAGGCGCTCATAGTGGTTAGATCTTTTGGAAGAATTGTCTCCGCTCGTCTAAGATCCTTGGTTCTACAAGCAAGAGCGATATCGTCCGCGTAGCAGAATTTTGTTGACCTGGTATTGGGGAGACCGGAGTAATATAAGTTGACTAATAGGGGGGCTAAGACGGAGCCTTGTGGCACACCATTGCTTAATTTCCTCTCTTTGCTCACATTTTCTCCCAAGTAAACACAGAAATATCTGTTGTTTATCATGGCGTTGATGAGAGTCACAGTTTTTCAGCATGGGATTGTTTTTAGTAATTTGTACAACATCCCTTCTCAAAATGGCTCTGAGCACTATGCGACTTAACTTCTGAGGTCATCAGTCGCCTAGAACTTAGAACTAATGAAACCTAACTAACCTAAGGACATCACACACATCCATGCCCGAGGCAGGATTCGAACCTGCGACCGTAGCTGTCGCTCGGTTCCAGACTGCAGCGCCTAGAGCCGCACGGCCACTCCGGCTGGCTATCATCCCTTCTCTCCAGACTGTATCATATGCCGCGGTTAGGTCTACGAACGAGACAGATGTTGTAACCTTCTTTATTAAAACACCGCAAGAACTGCCTACTCCATCGTCTTTCCCTCCCAGACAGCTACCTACAACTGTGCGCCAAGCGCTCTCTTACTCCAACACTAGCAGTACCGTATCTTTGGCTCTGCAGTCGCACACAGCCAGCGATCCGCATTATCGAGCCTATCAGAGACATTCATCATTTATGGTATACTAGTCTCGTTTTAATTTATTAATATTCTTATCTTATTCTGGTGCCACATACAAGTGTGCCCCAGTATACTCCTTTCAACGTCTTCACGTTTTCTTGGAAACCAGCCTCTATGAAAGTTGTTAGGGTCAGTACCTGGTCTCAGCCACTTCTCTGTGGCCTGAAACCCGCTTGCTCAGCTGGGATATATTCCAGAATGAAGCCGCTTATTATAGATGAGTCACTCCAAGAGTTTATTGAAGTGCAGCTCAAAAGGAAAATTGCTCTGAAACTTTAAGGGTGGTCAGCTGGTTTATCTGGTTTCAGAATTACCACTATTTCCGTTCTCTTTATCTCGTTGGGCTGTGATCCACTATCTAGGATGTTGGAGAAGAAGCGTATCAGCCATTTTTTTCCCAACATTACCCATGTTTATCAGAAATTCCGGGTATATGTTATCCAGACCAGAAGCTTTACCATGTTTCATGTAGCGGTGACAAACAAGAACACAAACTTCGGGTTTATAATAGAAATGGGATTTGATCCAGCCATCTTATCTCCAGAATTTTCTACAATACCACATTTCAACAGCTTTATTTTCTTCATGTCTGAACTTCTCAGTGACTACGTTTCACATCCGTAGAAGGCTACACTCCATACAAATACCCTGTAAAAGAATAAGACGTATCTGAGTAGGCTTGCTGTAATGCAGTCTGGTCGGGAGATGCGTTTAAGTTCCGCGCTCGCGCGGCATGCAGGGGAAAGAGACACACATGCTGCCTCTGTCCGCTGGCCGAGGGCGTCTTCTGCTCTGCCGGAAGCCGGTAGGTTGCGGGGTGGCATGGTAGCTACGAGGTCCGTCCAAGTGGCTTCAGACAACGCGCGAACTACGCGTGGGTTTCTTCGCGTGCCCTTGACGTCAATGGAGAGTCGTCTGCAGTTGGAAACTCTCAATTGCTTTGTTATCATCTGCGCACGTCCAGAAGAAATCACACTACATACAGAGATACACGAAGTGTCATGTGAAAGAGGGTTTAGTTACGGATCTACTCATAAAAAATATCATCCTAGTGTTTTATACAATGAAGTTACAGAGACAAATATATTTTCTTGTAATGTATGCGCATTATAATTTATAACTTTTAAAATAATCACGCCACCAGAGACACTGTGTAATCAAACTGTTGCTTTTGATGAGCCGCATCAACTGTGGTGCTCATACGATACAGAATACTAATAATTAAGATAAGAGAAGCAATTAAATTTTAAATAAGTTATATTCACGACGAACCTATATACGAAGAGGGTTACACTGACAGCACGGCAGTGTGTGTTGGCAGCGAATACTAGTAACTGCATTCACTGTTTATATTGTAAGATTGTTATTCTCTCTGAACCATTATTATTGTTTATTGTTGAATTTACGTGACAGAGTGCCGAGGAAAGAGATATGGAGATGTCTGAGAAGTAAATGTCTGCCAGATAAATATATCAGGGTGGTAGGAACCATGTATGAAGGTGCAATGACACAAGTCAGCAGCAGTGCAGGTGCAACAAAGGCATTTCCAGTGAGAGTAGGAGCACATCAGGGATCTGCTCTCAGCCCATATCTCTTTGCCCTCGTCATGGACGTACTAGTCAGAGATCTGAAAAAAGAGTTACCTTGGAGCATGATGTTTGCCGATGATGTTGTAATCCATGAACCCACCCTGCAGGTACTTCAAGACTAACTTGAACAGTGGAGAAAAGGTCTAGAGGAAAGGCGAATGAGAATTAGCAGGGTGAAAACGGAGTATATGTGTCCAAAGGATGCCAAAGACCTATATATTGATCTGCAAGGAGAACAACTGACGCTGGTCAAAAAATTTAAACACCTAGGCTCTTACATGCAAAGTGATGGAGGACTGGAGGCCGAAATACAGCACAGGATAAATAGTGGATGGATGAACTAGAGGAAGCTGAACAGAGTACTGTGTGATAAGAAGGTTAGCTGCAGAATGGACGGAAAGATTTACAAGTATGTGGTGAGGCCTGCGGTGCTGTATAGTACAGAAACTTGGCCAATTACAAAACCCCAAGAGAAAAAGATGGAAGCGACAGGAATGAGAATGTTAAGGTGGACGAGTGGGGTGACACGAAAAGATAGACTAAGGAATGAGTACATCAGGGGAACAGTGAAAGTGCGGCCCTTAGGGGAAAAGATCCAAGAAAGTAGGCTAAGATGGTTACTAATTGTCATTAACTTTTACCTTACCTTATCAGTTTCGAACGGGGTGAGCACGTATTTCATTTCAAACGCATAGCTTCCCACACGATCTTTCTTAATGGAACACTAGTACTATTAGTCAGCATATAACCTCTTTATTCTCTTTATTTTAGTGTATCAATATGTCTTAATTCAGCACACTTAGACTTAAGGCATGTTTTTTAATAGAGATTATCATCGAAAATTTCACACATTGTAGTGGGACTATATTTTGTGAAGTAGGGGTAGCGATTTTCATTCCATAATATTTTAGCAGCAATTTTTCTATAAGCAAACTTTAGTAGTTTTTACGGTGTACTTTGGTACAGCATAACAGTTTCTCAATGTCTGTCTGTGTAGGTGTTATATAATATGTAGCCGGCCAGCTGGCATCCGCCTTGGCCTCAAATTAGCTGCCACTAAGATGCGCATCTACACAACACTTGCTGCCCGGCGCGAGACAGTAGCCATCTGTTCCCAGGCGTAGATAACCTTGGGCGTTCTTATTTATATAACGCCATAGCATGAGATGTGAACAGAGTAGATGATCTGAACGTTCGTGAATTAGGAGATACTACGTTTATGCATTTGGATTGCTGCAACTGATGAAAAGCTTGAAGTTGCGTTTAGATGGCCCATATTTTAAGGGAATATTTGGCCAAAATATCGTTGCCGTCAACGCTGCTGCAGTGTGGCTGCATAACCAGTTATTTGCGGTTTGGGTAGGCAATATTGCTGATGGTGCAGGCTGTCGCCGGTAGTTGTCCTCGTTTTGCCAAATGATCGTTAGTGTTGTCCATCAAAGGTGGAGAATATTTCATATTGCAGTGCAGTATCTGTTTCCGTCCTTTGTTGTAAATGCTTCCCTTTCGCTCTCATTTTTATTTCTGATGTGGGTGCTGTCACGTATCAGAGTTAAAACAACATAGCTTCGTTTTTGTTGAAAATTTTGCGCACGTACATATAGCCACAAGTTTCGTAGTTGTATGTTGCCTGTAGTCTGTTCCGCACAGCAATGAAAAAGTGAACAAACGACAGAAGTACGAATTCTGTAACGATCGAACAAAAGATTTTCGTTTGAAGGCGTTGCTGCAGTGCAACTTAGAGCGACTCCGCTGCGGGTATGTAAGCACCGACATGTAGACAAGGCATTAGTGTGACATCCGCATCTTTCCGATGTGCGTGCGGTAAATGCAGAAAAGTGGACAACGGCGAAGTTTTTACCATATGCGTGCAAAACAGGACCGATGTTTAGGCGCGTAATGGGGCCCCTTAGGGATATGGCAGCAAGAGAGGGGAAGAAAACCAATGTGCACTCCGTGTGCATACCGGGGGAAGTCATTCCAGATGTGGAAAGGGTCCTTCCGGATGCCATGAAGGGTACAGGATGCACCCATCTGCAGGTGGTCGCTCATGTCGGCACCAATGATGTGTGTCGCTATGGATCTGAGGAAATCCTCTCTGGCTTCCGGCGGCTATCTGATTTGGTGAAGACTGCCAGTCTCCCTAGCGGGATGAAAGCAGAGCTCACCATCTGCAGCATCGTCGACAGGACTGACTGCGGACTTTTGGTACAGAGTCGAGTGGAGGGTCTGAATCAGAGGCTGAGACGGTTCTGCGACCGTGTGGGCTGCAGATTCCTCGACTTGCGCCATAGGGTGGTGGGGTTTCGGGTTCCGCTGGATAGTTCAGAAGTCCACTACACGCAACAAGCGGCTACACGGGTAGCAGGGGTTGTGTGGCGTGGGCTGGGCGGTTTTTTAGGTTAGATGGCCTTGCGCAAGTACAGAAAGGGCAACAGCCTCAACGGGTGCAGGGCAAAGTCAGGACATGCGGGGACCAAGCAGCAATCGGTATTGTAATTGTAAACTGTCGAAGCTGCGTTGGTTAAGTACCGGAACTTCAAGTGCTGATAGAAAGCACCGAAGCTGAAATCGTTTAGGTACAGAAAGCTGGCTGAGGCCAGAGATAAATTCTGCCGATATTTTTACAAAGGTACAGACGGTGTTTAGAAAGGATAGATTGCATGCAACCGGTGGTGGAGTGTTCGTCGCTGTTAGTAGTAGTTTATACTGTAGTGAAATAGAAGTGGATAGTTTCTGTGAATTATTATGGGTGGAGGTTACACTCAGCAACCGAGCTAGGTTAATAATTGGCTCCTTTTACCGACTTCCCGACTCAGCAGCATTAGTGGCAGAACAACTGAGAGAAAATTTGGAATACATTTCACACAAATTTTCTCAGCATTTTATAGTCTTAGGTGGAGATTTAAATTTACCAGATATAGACTGGGACACTCAGATGTTTAGGACGGGTGGTAGGGACAGAGCATCGAGTGACATTATACTGAGTGCACTATCCGAAAATTACCTCGAGCAATTAAACAGAGAACCGACTCGTGGAGATAACATCTTGGACCTACTGATAACAAACAGACCCGAACTTTTCGACTCTGTATGTACAGAACAGGGAATCAGTGATCATAAGGCCGTTGCAGCATCCCTGAATATGGAAGTTAGTAGGAATATAAAAAAAAAGGAGGAAGGTTTATCTGTTTAGCAAGAGTAATAGAAGGCAGATATCAGACTACCTAACAGATCAAAACGAAAATTTCTGTTCCGACACTGACAATGTTGAGTGTTTATGGAAAAAGTTCAAGGCAATCGTAAAATGCGTTTTAGACAGGTACGTGCCGAGTAAAACTGTGAGGGACGGGAAAAACCCAGCGTGGCACAACAGCAAAGTTAGGAAACTACTGCGAAAGCAAAGAGAGCTCCACTCCAAGTTTAAACGCAGCCAAAACCTCTCAGACAAACAGAAGCTAAACGATGTCAAAGTTAGCGTAAGGAGGGCTATGCGTGAAGCGTTCAGTGAATTCGAAAGTAAAATTCTATGTACCGACTTGACAGAAAATCCTAGGAAGTTCTGGTCTTACATTAAATCAGTAAGTGGCTCGAAACAGCATATCCAGACACTCCGGGATGATGATGGCATTGAAACAGAGGATGACACGCGTAAAGCTGATATACTAAACACCTTTTTCCAAATCTGTTTCACAGAGGAAGACCGCACTGCAGATCCTTCTCTAAATCCTCGCACAAACGAAAAATTGCTGACATCGAAATAAGTGTCCAAGGAATAGAAAAGCAACTGGAATCACTCAACAGAGGGAAGTCCACTGGACCTGACGGGATACCAATTCGATTCTACACAGAGTACGCGAAAGAACTGGCCCCCCTTCTAACAGCCGTGTACCGCAAGTCTCTAGAGGAACGGAAGGTTCCAAATGATTGGAAAAGAGCACAGGTAGTCCCAGTCTTCAAGGGTCGTCGAGCAGATGCGCAAAACTATAGACCTATATCTCTGACGTCGATCTGTTGTAGAATTTTAGAACATGTAGTTTGCTCGAGTATCATGTCGTTTTTGGAAACCCAGAATCTACTATGTAGGAATCAACATGGATTCCGGAAACAGCGATCGTGTGAGACCCAATTCGCTTTATTTGTTCATGAGACTCAGAAAATATTAGATACAGGCTCCCACGTAGATGCTATTTTTCTTGACTTCCGGAAGGCGTTCGATACAGTTCCGCACTGTCGCCTGATAAACAAAGTAAGAGCCAACGGAATATCGGACCAGCTGTGTGGCTGGATTGAAGAGTTTATAGCAAACAGAACACAGCATGTTGTTATCAATGGAGAGACGTCTACAGACGTTAAAGTAGCCTCTGGCGTGCCACAGGGGAGTGTTATGGGACCATTGCTTTTCACAATATATATAAATGACCTAGTCGATAGAGTCGGAAGTTCCATGCGGCTTTTCGCGGATGATGCTGTAGTATACAGAGAAGTTGCAGCATTAGAAAATTGTAGCGAAATGCAGGAAGATCTGCAGCGGATAGGCCCTTGGTGCAGGGAGTGGCAACTGACCCTTAACATAGACAAATGTAATGTATTGCGAATACATAGAAAGAAGGATCCTTTATTGTATGATTATATGATAGCGGAAAAAACACTGGTAGCAGTTACTTCTGTAAAATATCTGGGAGTATGCGTGCGGAACGATTTGAAGTGGAACGATCATATAAAATTAATTGTTGATAAGGCGGGTACCAGGTTGAGATTCATTGGGAGAGTCCTTAGAAAATGTAGTCCATCAACAAAGGAAGTGGCTTACAAAACACTCGTTCGACCTATACTTGAGTATTGCTCATCAGTGTGGGATCCGTACCAGATCGGGTTGACGGAGGAGATAGAGAAGATCCAAAGAAGAGCGGCGCGTTTCGTCACAGGGTTATTTGGTAACCGTGATAGCGTTACGGAGATGTTTAACAAACTCAAGTGGCAGACTCTGCAAGAGAGGCGCTCTGCATCGCGGTGTAGCTTGCTCGCCAGGTTTCGAGAGGGTGCGTTCCTGGATGAGGTATCGAATATATTGCTTCCCCCTACTTATACCTCCCGAGGAGATCACGAATGTAAAATTAGAGAGATTCGAGCGCGCACGGAGGCTTTCAGACAGTCGTTCTTCCCGCGAACCATACGCGACTGGAACAGGAAAGGGAGGTAATGACAGTGGCACGTAAAGTGCCCTCCGCCACACACCGTTGGTTGGCTTGCGGAGTATAAATGTAGATGTAAATGTAGATGTAGATGTATTGTCATTCTTTTCTTGGCAGCGGAAGGACAAACACTGATAGACATCCAGCGCGGAATGAACAATGTGTATGGGGCAGCATGTCTATCTAAAGCTACTGATAAGGAATAGTGTGCCAAGTTCAGTGCTGGTTACGAATCGACACAAAAAGGTTGTCGATCTGGCCCCATTGCTTACAGCCGGCAGGGGTTGCCGAGCGGTTCTGGGCGCTACAGTCTGGAACCGCGCGAACGCTACGGTCGCAGGTTCGAATCCTGCCTCGGGCGTGGATGTGTGTGATGTCCTTATGTTAGTTAGGTTAAAGTAATTCTAAGTGCTAGGGGACTGATGACCTCAGAAGTTGAGTCCCATGGCCGGCCGGTGTGGCCGTGCGGTTCTAAGCGCGTCAGTTTGTAACCGTGTGACCGCTACGGTCGCAGGTTCGAATCCTGCCTCGGCCATGGATGTGTGTGATGTCCTTAGGTTAGTTAGGTTTAAGTAGTTCTAGGGGACTGATGACCTCAGTAGTTAAGTCCCATAGTGATCAGAGCCATTTTGAAGATAAGTCCCATAGTGTTCAGAGCCATTTGAACCATTTGAACTCATTGCTTACTGATTTCAAGGAACCTTCTGTCTCCATCACTGTGGGACGGAACTGCGCCACACTGGAGAAATTACAGCGTGCAGTGAAGGTGAAACGTCCGGGAAAACTGCGACACAAGGGCTGCTGCTGCTTCATTGATGACGCAAACACCCTAACACAGACGTAACGCCAAAGCAAAAGGAGACACTCGAACACCCGCCCTGTAGTCCAGATCTCGCCCGATGTGATTACCACGCCTTCGGTCCCTTAAAAAATTCCTTGAAAGGTGAAGATTCGTGTCGAACGATCACTTAAAGCAGACAGTTGCGGATTTTTCGCTCAGCAGGACGTGAGGTTTCACCGAACGGTATCTTCAACCTTGTGCTTCGGTGGGGTGATTACCGCAATGCTACAGGTGATTCGGCATACCGGTTCTGGACTGTACGGCCTTCGAACGGAAACTTTTTGATCGCCCGCTATATAAATGTGATTCATGTATGACTAGACCTACGAAACATCGAAAGTAATACATAACAAAGATCTCAGTCAGGAAAAAAAACCATTGGCAAGCTGTCGCCTAAGAACCAAGAATTACGCACGATGAAACGGACAAAAAATTTCGAATTCTTCGAATCAGTGCCAGATACGGGGGAAAAAAGTTGCACAGGAATAGTGGAAGCGCAGGCGGCTCCTCATCCACTGGTTTTTGTGTAATACCATGAGTTTCCTGCCATCTGTGAACGTACCTGAAACAGAAATTGGTAGTGTAAACAGAGGTGTATGCTGGTGATCAAAAATAAAATAAAATTTGAATTCGTATTTCAGTCTCCGGTTAATGAAATCTTCCAATCCTTCTACCAAAGCAATGAATACTTCATCATGTTCGACTCCACGGGAATATGGTGCCTCCCGAACCTGCTGTAGTCCAGGACAGAAAGAAGATGATGTATATGAATATTCCGACGTACTTCATGATAATTATTGAATATAAGCTAACAGTTGTCGTCAGGATTTTTGTACCTATATGCCTACAGACAAATTATATTTTACTATGACGCAATGTAACATTTCTTGTAATGATTTTTTGAACCTATGTGCCTCCACACAAAACTATTTATTATAATTATTATTTGAATTCAATGTATTTTTATGTAAAATTTGTTTTTTCTTAACCCAGTTCTTGCTTGTGGGCCATAAAATACACGGCTTTGACTGTCCAGTGAGACGTAAATCGAGGTTAGCTGTATGAATCTGTAAAGAGCGGCTTCAGTTGGACTAATGATAGTAGGTCATTGCGAAATATGTGTCATTATAATTACGTTGAATCTACAGAACTACTTATAATGGTATGTAGTTACGGAAGTGGAAATGTGTGCAACTGTGACATGGCTTTTGGTCAATGTGCTGGTTCTATGTCTGATTCTTGTGTTGTTTATATTCGTAAACACTGATGACAGCCGCGCTGTTAGCTGAAACCTAATTCTGCAACAAAGAAGACAGGATATTACGACCGATGCCGACCTCCTTTCTGTCGTGGACTGAATGCTTCTGATACCATGGGGTTTACTGAGGGATAGTGAACTTCAAAGAAGTACATAAAACTTCTGCACAAATCACCAGACACTAAAAACCGAAGGGCGGTCTCTATTCTGCTTGCAACTGGTATGTTTGTGTCGGCTTTAGCAATTCTCGGACCAACTGCTTGTATGAGATATTCGAAATCGTATTTCAGGATTCTGGTACAATTCTAGAACCAGTATGTATCAAGCATAGGTTAAGCAGCTAATTTTTCTGAGCCATTCCGCTTACTTAAAAAAACAACGTATCCACAAAGTCCGAGTTGTCTCGTTCTTTCCACCTTGATTCACTGTTTGATGTAAAAGCAGCAGAGCCGCATTCACTTCCCCTATCTCGTGTTCGTCCATTCTGTGGCAACAGTGTGGCCAGGGAAATGTACTACTGCAAACATTGCCAAGCAACAGTGGCCACTAATATTGTGTCTACGTGTGGCTGTAATACGTTTGGCTCGAATGCTGCCGGGCGATACTGTCGGCACAATACAATTTCTATGGTCAGTGTAAAAATACTTTAAGCGACTGAAGAAAAAATTTAAGGAAAAAAGCAGTTAAGAAGAAAATTTACAGAGGAAAACAGATTGTTTTTTGAAAGTGATACGCTAGATCATTATTAGCGAAAATTGTACAACCACGAAAAATTTACAGAAATTTATATCACGCCTGTATAGCAATAATAACAATGAAAGATGAAATTTTCAGTTAGTGATATCTTCAGAAGCAACTTTGCTCCCTATCCCAAGAGAACGAACTGGTAACAGGCGCACCGAACTATGACCACTAATAAGATGTAGGGGACGCCGTGTCACGTTTACGAATGAGCACGTAGGCCTTCGCAGAGTGCACTTTCCACGGGAACCATTCCTGCTAGAACCCTACCGACTGTGGAAGTTTAGCTTTGCTACTGGGGTGCATGCCATTTTGGAACTGAGAAGTGATAACTATAAGATCTGTTGCGCGAGATTATTTTACTTTACAAGGTACATTTGTATAATCTGAAAGCCTGAAAATGACTACTGTAGTCTCGAAACTAATTCCATCATGGCAATGGGACACGTTTATGCAATTCTATTTCGATAGGTTTCCGAACTACTGTGGACTGTCATCCTGATTACCCATTTTCAATCTGGAACCGTGTGAACGCTACGGTCGCAGGTTCGAATACTGCTTCGGGCATGGATGTGTGTAATGTCCTTTGGTTAGTTAGGTTTAAGTAGTTCTAAGCTCTAGGGGACTGATGACCTCAGATGTTATGTCCCATCGTTCTCAGAGCCATTTTTTGATTACCCATTCAAGGAAACTTTAATACAACAGCAGTTGCCGACCGCTGTGGCGAGCGGTTCTAGGCCCTTCAGTCCGGAACCGCGCTGCTGCTATCGTCGCAGGTTCGAATCCTGCCTCGGGCATGGATGTGTGTGATGTCCTTATGTTAGGTTTAAGTAGTTCTAAGTCTAGGGGACTGATGACCTCAGATGTTAAGTCCCATAGTGCTTAGAGCCATTTGAACCATCTGAACAGCAGTCGGAAACGCAGTCCAAAATAATGTGGCTGGCCCCGGCGGAGGTTCGAGTCCTCCCTCGGGCATGTGTGTGTATGTGTTTGTTCTTAGGATAATTTAGGTTAAGTAGTGTGTAAGATTAGGGACTGATGACCTTAGCAGTTGAGTCCCATAAGATTTCACGCACATTTTCACACACACAATAATGAAGGCACACAAGAATAAAAGGTAAAAGTTGACAAAGAAGCTACCTCACACTAATGAATATCAGGCAGGAAGATTTAACTTTGTGAGAGCAACGACAGATGAGAGTAAAGAATTGCTAAAAGCAAGAACAAGGAAAAATGTTGATAGGCATACTCCTGATGTCATCATTAGTTTTCTGCCCAAAGGGAGGTTTTCACGTGCTAAGTCTCAACTCTTGTCTTCCGCATTCCTCTTCCCTTTACGTCAACTGTCATCTTGTATCTCCTCCTTCCTCTCAATCTCCTCTCACGAACTCGTCCTTCCCAAGTGTCTGTTAGCAAGCCCTTCCGTGTCAACAAATGTCCCATCCAGTTCTTCTTATGTTCTCTTATCATCTCCAAATGTCTGATGAACAGGATGCAAATTGCCTTTAGATTAACTGCTTAAATCGATGCAACCAATCAAAAGGGAATCAAGAATAGGTCCAGCGCCTTAGAAGTAACACGTGGACTTACGATGACTGTGCCACAGGTAACACATTATTTTTGTGTGCATAAATTCCAGTGTGGACAGTGACGATGAATAAGCCTTTAATTAAAGTTCAGATTTCTTTGTAGGCCATATTGCGCTAATTGGTGGAAGTTCACCTGCTTCCAGTAAAATTTTTGTGATTTATCACGTTAATTTATGTAAGCGAGCTTGTATTTGTGCTTACTGCCAATAAAACATATTTTCATAATTTAAGTAGTGTGTTTTATTTACTCATTATTGTGTTCTGTGGTATGGGTAAACGTGCACCAATATATATGTGTAAACCTACCCCATACGCGGAGCACGTTTACGCACTCGTTTTGAGCCTATGTAAAATTATCTTGCGCTCTTAAATATAATGTTAAGTATATATACACGAAGCTATACTTTAGTAACCATGTTATTAGACGTGATAAATCTAACCAAGGAAATTAAAAAAAAAACGGAAAGAAATCCGCTTAAATGTGTCTCAGTCTCCCTTACCATACGGCGCCTATTACAACCACTCTTACTTAAAATACTCATCGCAAAATTAGAAACAATGGTTTTTACAGTCGAGAACCGAGAGGAACTATTGCGCTTGTTCGCTGCCAAACTTCTTCACGGATTGACGTTTCCAACACAGACGCAATTCTGTTAGTGCCTAAATTTCGCGGAATGGGTGCGTTTTCACGGTAGCATTGAAAAAGTTTACTGCGGAACAATAAGTGTGGGAGCAAAACTGTCAGGGTCTCATTGTAAACAGCACTCATACGACATGAAAAGCAGCGGGCATAACAATTCGCTGCTTTTTGGTCAGCCTCTGCGCTGCAGCCGGCCGGCCTTACCTGGCGTGGACGACGCATTCAGCCGTACAGTGCTACGTAGCGCACTGGATTGCTGTTCATCACTTCACATGAAACGATGTGCTGTCAAAATAAAAGTTCTCCGCCAAACAGAGTTGCGTCGGGGCTAGCGGCAGACGTCGGGAAACAATAAGCCGCGAGGAATTTCAGTTCAAAACTTGCTTCAAACCGCGCACGCCTGTAGTCCCGTAAATAGCACAAAGGAACCGCACACGCGGCCGCGCTGCTGAATAAAGCAGCCTTGTCCAAACAGAAGCATTGTTCCCGTTCTGACGTGTGCTGGCCACGTCTTCAGGGGGCAAGTCCCTCCGCAAACAGCGGTGCCGAGCGGGCAAAAATTACTTAAACAAAGGAGATGCTGCCCGCGCCGCCGCCATTGTCCAACTCCCGGCGGAGGGATGCGACCCCGTGGCATTACAGCACTGTCGATCCGCCCCACGGAAAGCAGCCCCTCTGGCTGGCGAATTTCAGTACACCTGACGAGTAAAGGACGACACTTGGCGTGTGATCCTTTGTCTCGCGCCAGGAACAGCTCGTAATTACCAGGGATCCAACTCGACCTCTGTTCCCATCTACGCCGCTCCTTCCCGTCTTTTGCAACCGCCGAAGCAGGGAAGAGAATCGAAAACGAGCGCACACTCGCAAAACCGGATAAATATCATTGTGAGGGATTCTATGTCGTTCGTTTCAGTGTTGATATTCGGAGCAAAATTATCGACCAAAACTTTAGTCACGGCTGAAGTGGTATTACGTACACACTGGAGACGGTCAGAAGAGTATCCGTTCTTCAAAACACTCCATTTTCTGTTTCCAGCAACGCGCTCTTTTACCCTGCCTTTCAGTAATCTCATCTACAGGCTTAAAGCTGGAAATAAGGAACACTGGATGTCATTCGAGACAGGACTGTGTTCTTATGTTAACTAAATTTTCCGTCCGTTCTTGGAAGAGCACGAAAACATTAGTAACTGCAATACACTTCCCTAACTTCCTATAAAATTACATTTATTTGCTCATGAATCCGCGTTTACCTTTTTCGGACATCCTCACGTGCCAACCGAATGTCACAAACACTGATACAAAGAGGCGCAATGACATATATCATGTTTCCAGAGGAGCTATTACATTAGAAATTGTTCATGAGCAGGAAGCGTAGCATAACTAAGCTTGACTGTATGGCAGGGGAGACGCTCGAGCTTTTGTGCTCTCGTAGAAATAAATTATTTACATTGTAATAACAGTTAGCTTTAGTACGGATTACCCAGTAAATATGTGTGCCTTTGTGTTTTCTAAGCTTGCTATTAAAGAATTCACCTTTTTCACGTATTATTTCAGGAAACGTGAAAAAATCGTGAAGTCAGGTTGTAGTCGTGTTTGTGTTTACTTTTCGGCGCAGTAAACGTAGAGAATCCCACTTAATTGTCCTTTGTCATCTCTCCAGTAAAGCGGAACCTTTCATTATAAAGTCTGAATTTCCGGAAAGCAGCATAAATCTTAAGTTGTTTTTAATCAGAAACTTTGCACTTCATACAGTTTGCACATATAAGATTTACGTTAAAAGTTACATTTGACTGTGATTAATTTAATTAGTAGACACTCAGCTTAAGCGAGTACTGAGTTCTCGGAAATAAGTTACTTTCTGTGCTAACCTGTAGGTCTAATTTTTGCAGCTAGTAAATAAAGAACACTGGAGTAGTGTAAAGTGTATTAAGTGATTTTATGCTATTTTTAAGCTTGTGGATGTGGTCGTAGGGTAGTCAGACAGGGAGAGGTATGTCTGGATTGTGGATTGGAGTTGCACTGAGGCGACTGTAATCCTGTAATGGGGAAATGAAAGGAGAAGTCAACAAGGATCTGCCATACAACTGTAGGTTCTGCAAGAAAGATAAGAGAATCGCTGAAGAGGAGGCGAAGATTCGTGCCTTTCTCGCTGGATTATAACAAGCGAAATATGAACTACACAGACTGAAGCGAGAAAAAGATGGTGCTGGCGTACGCTGGTGGCAACACACCATGTGTCGTAGAGGTTACGAGAGTATCGATAGAGGCCGACAACAAGACTCGCTGGAAACGCGCCGCTTCAAAATGGCTCTGAGCACTATGGGACTCAACTGCTGAGGTCATTAGTCCCCTAGAACTTAGAACTAGTTAAACCTAACTGACCTAAGGACATCACAAACATCCACGCCCGAGGCAGGATTCGAACCTGCGACCGTAGCGGTCTTGCGGTTCCAGACTGCAGCGCCTTTAACCGCACGGCCACTTAAGCCGGCAAACGCGCCGCGAGCGCCCTCTCAGCCGCCAGTATTTACGATTTCCGCCTTAGACCGAAGAGCCAGATTAGTCAGTTAGTTCGAGCCTGTTACGCCAAGTTAGTTAGTTAGTCAATTAGTTGGTTTCAATCCGTTCAGTTCGGCTCTGTACGCCGTGTGAGTTCCAGCGTGCCACCGACAAGGAACCGCAGACTTAGCCTCCAGCACAGAGACAGGCAACACGCAGCAGCCTTATAGTGAACATAACGGACTTCAACAGAATTGAGGCTACGTGGACTCTACAGAAGAGAGCTTGCACCACAGCACATGGAAACTTAAGTTGAGCAGCTCTTTGTTTATGAATAAAGAATCCAGTTATTAATTGCGTGCAGTTTGTGTTATAGAACGAGGATACTAGCCACTAACCAACATCCACTCCTTGCTTCCCATGGTACAGCCCCACAGAGACAACCAGACGACATACTCGAGGCAAAAGAGAATACAACAGAGACCGTAGGAACTGCGTAAAGGTAACAAGGTATGGGCAAAAGGGAAACAGCTCTAGAACTTCTTCCTCTAAATTTGAGCTTACAACATTTGACATGTTACCTGAAAGAGAAGAGACTGATCCAGCTGTGGGTCACAGTGTGTGTAGCA
The DNA here is from genome assembly GCF_021461385.2 of Schistocerca piceifrons. Classification (NCBI taxonomy): domain Eukaryota; kingdom Metazoa; phylum Arthropoda; class Insecta; order Orthoptera; family Acrididae; genus Schistocerca; species Schistocerca piceifrons. The sequence continues at coordinate 531,915,299 of NC_060144.1, read as the reverse complement.
GACTTTTAGCAAAGAAACTAAGTGTAGCTCAGTACCATAAGAGATTAGGAAGACAAGAGTGTTGCTGCTGTGTGGTAGCCATGATGGGAGTGTAGGCCAGATGGTACAGGACGAATTAGCAATGGGGTACCAGGTCATACAAGTATTGCGAAACAAAGTGCTGTCCTTAGCCAGGTGACAGACGACATGAGCAAATTGGGAAAAGCTACTGATGAGGAGTGTCAGGTTATTAAAGCAGGTGGATCAGCGTACAGCCTGGGTAAAGGCAGATATTACAGGATTAGGGGTGATCTGGTTAAAATAGGAATAGCACCTACATACACAAGTGTAAGTTTTGTGGAGCTGCTACAGCATCATAACAAGCCCTGCTGTGAGCTGTGTGAACACCAAGTTGAGCACGCTGGTGCCGACAAAAATGAAATCTAGCGCGAGTGCAGTGCCTGTTGTTAGGCGGTGTTATACCAAACATGGCCTTCACCTGAATAAGAGGGGGGAAAGAACGAACGGCTAAGCTTCTTGCAGAAACTGTAGGGGGTCACAATCGCATGAAACAAAAACCCTGTGATTAATGGTGACAAAGGGATATCTTTTTTGTTGGAGTCAGGAATCATGCACATTGTTGCGAAAGAAGTTAAAACAACAGAAGATTCCCACAAAGTTCTTAAGAATGCACAGAACGCCGGCCGGGGTGGCCGAGTGGTTCTAGGCGCTACAGTGTTGAACCGCGCGACTGCTACGGTCACAGGTTCGAATCTTGCCTCGGGCATGGATGTGTGTGATGTTCTTAGGTTAGTTAGGTTTAAGAAGTTCTAAGTTCTAGGGGACTGATGACCTCTGGAGTTAAGTCCCATAGTGCTCAGAGCCATTTGAACCAAGCCAATGCACAGAAAAGTAAGGCTTGCTTATCTGATCAGAGTATTTGAGGACTGAGTAGTAAAGTAGAGGAAGTCTGACCTGTTTGCAAAATTCTGAGAATTTTAGAAAAATATACATCCTGTACCTTCCTGTGCACCACATAACCACAGATTTAGATGAGTTAAGTATAAAATATTGCCATACCATCTTGCTCATGTAGAACTAATACGGCAAAAAAGAGTTATTATATATATTAAGATGGAACACAACCTTCAAAACATTGAAACATGTAGATCTTGTAGTGATCAGTACACAGAAGAGGGTGCTTGTGATTTAATACTGAAAATAGTTCACTTTTAATTGTGACTGTGTATAGATGGCTCCTGGGAAGTTTTTAACTAGTTACGTGGAACTTACAATTCTTACTATGCTGTCTGTCAGATAGACGCAAGCATTGAATAGTCTGTGGTGATTTCAGTGTATATTTTCTAACGGATTCTGATAGAAAAACGTTCTGGAAATCTTATATGGGCCCTACAATTTGATCTCAGTAATTAACTTTCCAACACAAGTGGATGAACATGGTAGGACCATAATCGATAATGTTTTCTTTTACGAGACTCAAAGCAAGAAAATAACAGTATACCCCATTAATAAATGATCTTTATGATCATGATGCGCAGTTAGTTAGGATAAATGAGAGAGTGCCCTACAGTACTGCCACTCCTCAAAGGAAATCAGAGTAATTCATGACTTCATAGTACATGTTTTTAAGAACAATCTACAAGAGATGACCTCACATGAAATTTGTAATGAACCAGATACCGACATAAAATTGAACGTATTCCGTGATAACTTCAACTCATTATTGGAAAACAGTTTTCCGCAAAAGGTAATCAGAAAGGACAGTAAACAGCCATGTAAGAAATCATAGGATAGCTAGAGGGACTAAAGTACGTAGCGAAAAGAAGAGAGAAATGTATCTTTTGGCAAGAACAAGTAGAGATCTCGCAAAAACTGCTCAAAATTACTTAGAACATTTGTTAAAACACCAGTGAACATTCACCTAAAGTCAGAAATCAGCAACTGAGACAACTGGCATAGGGCTATACGGACTGTAGTGGAACTCGAGACAGGACAACCAGCCACAGAACAGGATAGCATCATTACTGAACTGAATGGGGGGGCTGTAAATGATGAGTCACAGGCAGCAAACATATTTAATTATGATTTCTTAAATATAGTAGAAAATATAGGGACAAACAGTTCTAGACAAAAATCACAGTAGTATGCTGAGAAAGGTAATTCTCATAAAATTCAGTCCTATGGATACACAGTCAAGTTCCTCAGTAGAAATGACAGTTAAGACAGACCACCAGTTGTGACGTCAGATGAAGTTACGGACTGTAGTGGAACGCGAGACAGGACAACCAGTCACAGAACAGGATAGCATCATTACTGAACTGAATGGAAGGACTGTAAATGATATGTCACAGGTAGCAAACATATTTAATTATGATTTCTTAAATATGGTAGAAGCGACTGACAGATATATGTGAGTCTCAGCTTCAAGGAAATGAAGTGAGATTTGTGCACAGTCACAGGAAGAAACAAAACAGATGCCATGGTTTTCTCTGATAGCTGTCCTCTCCTTCTTAAGAATCATTACAAATATGAACGTTTTTGGGCAGATAAGCTATTGTATCACAATCTTGTGAACTACAGATGAGGGTAGACACATAAACAGCCCTTGAAAATCAGTTGGATGCTTCCAGTCAAATAATTTCTTCTTCACTCTTTCTAATACAAGGTAACTTGCTAACTTACCAGATAAGAGGTGGTAACAAATCATTGGAGGACTTCCATGACGCTTACCAGCAGGAAGGTTATAATTTCATCAGCGAAAGACAGCTGATACTTTTCCTGAATTGCTAGACGTGGTCTGCTTCATACAATAACCATAGAAGCTTAGCAGCTGAAGCCGCGGACATCCGCGTGACCTTTGGCCCCGCAGATGTGCAGCTGGTCGGAGAATTTCTGAGAGCGAGCATCCAGATTAGCGAACATCACACAAGCCGGCGGAGGCGTGACCCCTGTTATCTGGTGGCGGTCTCGAGCCGTGTGTTTACCACTGGCTTGCCTAACCGTGGCTCCTACCGCATGCGCAGCGCGAATCCTCTGGTGATCGTTAAGTTACCGGTATCGTTGCAGTTCAGCTACACAGAAGATTTTGGTGAAATTATTTCGGGATTGTGATTAGACGGGGTGTAGCTCAATTTCGTGTCGTACAGAAGTACTCTTGGGCTGACAAATGGCCAATCATGCGTATTCTTTTTTGTCCCTGAGTAAATGCAGACCAAGTAGCATAACGGTATTGTATCTTGTACTTATTACACAATGAAACAAAGATTTATTACTATTTTTATTTAACTTTTAAAAAACTGGACTTGTCTCGTTCTTGCACCAAACAACTCTGATTTTTGACTACGTTGCCTAAAACTAAAAAAGGGAACTAAAGAAAAAACAATCACTAGCTCTTTACAATTAATTGAAGAGTCTAAGAATTAGAATAGAGAAACCCTCATAATAGCTAGATGTGTGGAAGGTTAACGAGGAGTTCATTGTTCAAAAATGGCTCTGAGCACTATGGGACTTAACATCTGAGGTCATCAGTCCCCTAGAACTTAGAACTACTTAAACCTAACTAACCTAAGGACATCACACACATCCATGCCCGAGGCAAGACTCGAACCTGCGACGGTAGCATTCTCGCGGTTCCAGACTGAAGCGCCTAGAACCGCACGGCCACCGCGACCGGCAAGTTCATTGTGCTTCTGCTTCTGATGAACTGAGTACTGTGTGTAATATTCGTAATAGTTCCGTCACAGACTATGTTATGATATAATTCCACATCTGAGGCTGACATATATTTCATGGCAAGCCTCATGTCTTCTTTATATTTCTCGGGTTTAACTGGCAGAGGCACTTTTTCAAGCTATCTATCTTATTTTTCGATCCAAAGTGGTCATATCTGGTTATCAATTGAACCCGGGTGCTGGGTATGGCAGTTAGTTACGTAGGCGAACGATAAAAAAGGTTTCAAAAGCGGCGGCGTCTTGAATCAATAGAATGCGTCCGTAGGTAGAAACAACCTCACTACTGACTTGCTGCGGACCACAGAACTCAAACTCATGACGTTCACCCTACAGTTCTGACCTGACATCATGACAGTATTTCTCGTTTCGTACAGTGATAAACCGCCTATGTGGAGGAATATTCGCAAGCTCTGAAGAAGCTGTTGACGAAAGTGGACCTACAACGCTTGAAGAAAATGAATGGAAAGCTGTTTCATAAAGTGATCACAACAATTAAAACTTGTCTAGAATCGCGTGTTGAGGTTTTTAAGATAACACTGTCATCAAAACCAGAGCGCATCTGCAAGAAAAGGGAGGAGGATAGGGGTTTATCGTCCTGTCGACATCAAGGTCATTAGAGACGGAGCACAAGACCGGATTCTTCCAATGATGGGGATGGAAATCAGCCGCGCCCTTTTGAAGCTACCAGCCCGTGAGTTGCCTGATCGACTTGGGGAAATCACCGAGAGACCTGGATATGGATGTTTCGACGCAGGTTTGAACAGACGTTCTCCGAATGCGAGGCCATTCAGTTGTTAAGAGTGGAAAGACGCGAAAGGCCAGAGGTAACTGAGAACTAAGTGAGCCTATCCTTTGCGTTACTGAATCAGTATACTGAGCAAGGAGTAAAGGAAAACAATGAGATATTTGCGAAAATTATTAAGGTGGAGAGAGAAAACGGAAAACCTTAAGGTTTACTAATAGTACAGATATTGTTTCACAGACAGCAAAGCACATGGAAGTACAGTTAAATGGAATGGATAGTGTCTTGAGAGAGATTATAAGATGAACGTAAACTGAAGTAGAAAAAGGGTAACGGGCTAGTCAAATTAAATACAGGTTGCTGACGGTGTTAGATTAGGAAATGAGATGCTGAATGTAGCACCTGAGTTTTGGTTTTCGGATAGCAATATAATTGACGTTAGGGGAAGTAGAGTGGATATAAAATGCTTTGAAACCATGCCCGAAGGGCCGGCCGGTGTGGCCGAGCGGTTCTAGGCGCTACAGTCTGGAACCTCGCAACCGCCACGGATGCAGGTTCGAATCCTGCCTCGGGCATGGATGTGTGTGATGTCCTTAGGTTAGTTAGGTTTAAGTAGTTCTAAGTTTTATGGGACTGATGACCTCAGATGTTAAGTCCCATAGTGCTCAGAGCATTTGAATCATGCCCGAAGGAGAGAAATTTGCTGACATCGAATACAAATTTAAGCGCTAGGAAATCTTTAATGAACAATTGCGTCGTTGGAGTGAAACGTTGACGATAAACAGCTCAGACGGGGAGTGAATAGATGCTTTCGGAATGTGGTGCTACAGTAGAATGTTGTAGATTAGTTTTGTACTTCGGGTAACTAACGAGGAGGCACTGGATCGAATTAGAAATCAACGAAACTGATGGCACATCTTGACTAATAAAGAAATTGGTTAACGGGATAATGGAACATATCCTGAGGTATCAAGGAATAATTAGTTTGAGGTGAATGGGAGGGGGGGGGGGCGAGGGGAGAGCTGTAGACTGAGGCCAAGTCTTGATTACGAAGGCACGTTGAATTAGAAGTAGACTGCAGGAATTATGCAGAGATGAAGAGGTTGTAGAGTACAGACAAGCATGAAGAGTTGCATGTTTGGCTTAAGACAGCAGCCACAGCAACGTGGTACAAATGCAGGTAAAACTGGTTAGTTCGAAAATTCTTTTGAAAACCTTAGTGCATTAGTAGGTATCATCTGGCTGGAGTTGGTCTGTCATTGTCTTTCTCTGTCGTTCGAAAAAAAGGACAGGATTTGACGTTGACTGTATGTCACGGTGCATCGTGACTTATTTCACGCCAATTCACCAACAGAGGTTGAGAAGGGAGTGAAACTGGATTGTAGCATATCGCCCGTGTTATTCGTTCAATACCCTGAGAAAGCAGTAAAGAAAACAAACGAAAAAATTAGAGTGGGAATTAAAGTTCAGGAAGAAAAAATACAAACTGTGATTACTTTTGAATGCATTACGGGAACAGCAGTGATCAATGTCTCATAAATAACTACTATTAAAAACAGTCTTGATCACGAGTGATTCTCCAACAGAAAGAGGTTCCTACTCAATGGTCTGAAGATGACCACAGTAGTGGTCGAAACCGGTCACCTTGTTAAATAAATCGTGATCAAGACTGTTTTTAATAGTAATTATTTTTAATAGTAATTAGTAAAAACTGTGATCTTTGCCGGTGATATTGTTATTCTGTCAGAGATGGCAAAGGTCTGGGAAGTGCAGCTGAAGTGAATGGACAGTGTCTTGAAACGATGATGCAAGTTGGACATCAGTGACAGCATAACAAGGATAATGGAATACAGTCGAATTAAATCAGGTGATGCTGAAGGAATTAGATTAAGAAACAAGGCACTCAGAGTTGTAGATGAGTTTTGTTATTTAGGCAGCAAAATAGCTGACGATGGCTGAAGTAGAGAAAATATAAAATGTAGAGTGGCAATGGCAAGAAAAGCGTTTCTGAAGAAGGCAAAGTTGTTAACGTCACAAAGTCTTTGCTTAAAGTATTTCGAGTGTAGCCACGTATGGAAGTGAAACATGGACGATAAACAGTTTCGACAAGAAGAGAATAGAAACTTTTCAAATGTGGTGCTACAGAAGAATGCTGGATATTAGGTGGGTAGATCATGTAACTAATGACGAGGTACTGAGAAGAACTGGGTAGAAAAGAAATTTGGGGTATAGCCTGACTAGATGAAGCGATCGTTTGATAGGACACGCTCTGAGACATCAAGGGATCACCAGTTTAGCTTGGAGGGAAGTGAAGTGATTAAAACTTTAGAGGGAGACCAAGAGATGAATAAAGTAAGCGGATTCAGAAAGATGTAAAGTTGCAGTAGCTATTCAGGAATGAAGATGCTTGCACAGGATAGAGCGGCATATAGAGGTGGATCGAACTAGTCTTCAAACGGGAAACCACCACAGCAACAACATTTCCAACGGTTAAAGTAGATTTAAGAGGTAGAAATAATCCTAGGGCTGACCAAGAACCGGACCGAGAGTTCTGGATTCATCAGCTGGCAGCTCATCATTGAGTCACCGAGTGACAACACCAACAACAAAACCTACAATAACATATCGATCGACATTGTTCTATACTTCTTGTTCGTTTCAAAACGTTCTTTTTCATTTCAAAATGTTTGTAGTCATGCTCTCTTGAGGTAATCAATAATGTGTTTTGTGAATTTTAGTGATGAGAAATGAAAAAACAGCGACTCTCAGTGAGAGGAGAAATGGGTCCTGGAGAAGCGTGTAAACAGCTCGCGTTCATCATGGAGCGGTGCCTCCCCGGGCGCCGCTTTCGTTATTCCCTTGTTCCAGCCGTCGATACCGCCTCGGGCGCGACCCACTCCAGTCGCCAAGGCCAGCGGCTCATTACGGACCCGGCCCTGGACAAAGGCGGGGGGCGCCTCCCGCAGAGCAGACCCTTGTGCGGCGGGACGCACAAAAGGTTACGGCCAGATAAATCACAGCGGTGCGGGTCACGCGCTCCGTAATTGTTTGCGTGGCCCGAGAATGTGCCACCGATACCTGCCTGCCGGCCAGTGGCCAGCCGCCGCAGGTGGGACGGGAGACACCGTAAGACCTGCGGTGGCAGGTAATGCTGTCGCCGATAACACGTCACCAACAATACGAACTTTCTCATTTCACAACACTGGAAACAGGGCACTGTAAAGCGCAACATTATACGCATACACTACACAAAGGCGACGAAGTCATGGAATAGCGATAAGCACATATACAGATGGTGGTAGTATCGCGTGCACAAGGTAAAAAAGGGTAGTGCAATAGCGGATCTGTGACTTGTACTCAGGCGATTCATATGAACAGGTTTTTGGACGCGATTATGCTTGCACAACGGGAATCAACACATTTGGAACACGGAATGCTAGTTGGAGGTAGGCACATGGGACGTTCCATTTCGGAAATCGTTTGCGAATTCAATATTCCGGGATCCATACTGTCAAGCAGGAGTCGAGAATACCAGTTTTCAGGCATTAGCTCTCACCACGGACTACGCAGTGGCCGACGGCCTAACTTCCAAGAGCAGCGGCATTTACGCAGTGTTGTCTGTGCTAACAGACAAGCAACACTGCGTGAAATAACTGCAGAAATCACTGTGGGACGTTTGACGAACGTAGCAGTTAGGAGAGTGCTGCGAAATTTGGCGTTACTTTGCTATGGCAGTGAACGACCGACACGAGTGCCTTTGCTAACAGCACGACATCGGCTGCAGCGCCTCTCCTAGGTTTGTGAGCGTATCGAAAAACTGTGGCCTGATCAGATGACTCCCGACTGAAGTTGGTAAGAGTTGATGGTAAGGCAACGGTCTTGCCGCAGTGTATACACCGCTTCCCGTGAGATAAACGAAGTTAAGCGCTGTCGGGCGTGGTCGGCACTTGGATGGGTGACCATCCAGGACGCCATGCGCTGTTGCAATTCTTCGGGGTGCATTCAGCCTCGTGATGTCAATTGAGGAGCTACTCGACCTAATAGTAGCGGCTTCGGTCAAGAATACCATCATAACGACCGGGAGAGCGGTGTGTTGACTCCACGCCCCTCCTATCCGCATCCTCCTCTGAGGATGACAGGGCGGTCGGATGGTCCCGTTTGGCCACTTGTGGCATGTAGACGGAGTGGTTTAAGAGCTGGCAGTGGACCCAAGTCGTCGACATGGCACTGTGAAAGCTGATAGTGGCTCCATAATGGTGTTGGCTGTGTTTACACGGAATTGGTTGGATTCTCTTATCCAATTGAACCGATCATTGACTGGAAAGTGTTATGTTCGGCTACTTGGAGATTGTTGCATCCATCCATGGACCTTATGTTCCCAAACAACGATGGAATTTTTATGAATGACCAAGCGCCAATTGTTGACGATTGGTATGAAGAACATTCTGGACAATTTGAGCGAATCATTTGGCCACCCAGATCGTCCCACATGAATCCCACCGAAAATTCGTGGGAAATAACCGAGATGTCAGTACGTGCATAAATGGCTCTGAGCACTATGGGACTTAACATCTGTGGTCATCAGTCCCCTAGAACCTAGAACTACTTGAATCTAACTAACCTAAGGACATCACACACATCCATGCCCGAGGCAGGATTCGAACCTGCGACCGTAGCAGTCGCGCGGTTCCGGACTGAGCGCCTAGAACCGCTACACCACCGCGGCCGGCGCGTGCACAAAATCCTGCACCGGAACAGTTTTGCAATTATGAACGGCTATAGAGGCAGCATGGTCTCAAGGGGACTATCAATGACTTCTCTAATGTATGGCACATCGAGTTGTTGCCCTAGGCCGAGAATAGGAGATGTGACACAATATTAGCAGGTATCCCATGATATCTGTCACCTCAGTGTAACATTAAATGTTGGTAAAAGCTGGGTAATGTAGCTACCTAAGCAAAGTGTGGTTTTTCTCTGACACCATGTAACAGATAAGCATATGAAATATACAAGGATTGCCCAGAAAGTAGTGCACCGCATTTATTTCTTCAACAATTCTTTATTGAACATAATGAGAATTATACATACGACAGAATTATGTTTTATATACACACTCTATTTTTCCATGTAATCGTGGAGCTCAACCCAAACATCTTCTGACAACCTCATCCTCTGTGCCCAACGGCTAACTGTACTTCCGTAGACAGCAGATGCTCCACAGACTTTGCACAAGCGTTTGTGAATATTCCTCACAGTTCCTTTCTCTGCAGCAAGATATTCAATAACTGCACGTTGCTTGTAACGTACATCACCAACAGTCGGCATTTTGAAACTGCGCTGCAGCTACGCTATCTGTCGGAAGTAACGGAAACTTGGCGCACTACCTCAGGAGACTTCAAATAGCACATACGTAACCTTGTTTTCGGCTGAGAAAAAATTTGCGGTTCATCGCTTTCTGGGCAACCCTCGTATCTGTTTAAGCTATATATTACACCTTTGCTACCGCCGTTTTGCAATACATGGCAGTAGCCGCGAATGGTGGTGCATGTAGTAGGTCGTAAGTGTCTTACAATAAGCATTTGTAAACACAGTGTCATTGAAATATTAGTCGGTTTGTAAATTGAATCATGTAGTTATTCTCGATTGATTACAGCTTACGAGCCCAGTTGTCGTCATTTGTGGGAAGTTTTATCTTTCTGATTTAAAATGAAGAAATTTGAGGCTGAGGCTCATAAAATTCTCGGTAAGACATATGGTGAGTACCTATTAGTGAATTAGTGAAAGAACGTGCAGAGGATGATTTCTACGCTTCAAGAACGGTGATTTTGACGTCGAAGACCGGCACTGCGGTAGTAGAGAGAAGGTTTTCGAAGCTAGCGAAACCGACGCAAACAATCACAGATCATTATCAAAAGCAGTTGACGCGTTTGAGCCGAGTACTGAAAGACAAACGGCCAGAATACAGTGATAGACAATAAAAGCTAGTTTTGGAGTATGACAGTCTCGAAACTATGTCGCCAAACCCTCCAAAACATATTTGGAAACGCTGAAATGGGAAGTCATATCCCAATCGTCGTTTTCTTCAGACATTGTTCCCTCTGACTTGCACCTCTTTCGATCACTGGCACACGGCCCGGCTGACCAGCACTTCCGCTAATATGCACAAATGCAAAATGGAATCAATTCATGAATCTCCTGAAGGTGCCCAGTTTTTCCGCCACGGGGTACGTATGCTGCATGATTGATGCGAGAAAGTTGTGGCCAGAGATGGCCAATACTTTGAATTGTAAATTTTGTGTAAGCTTTTCACAGTAAACCCTCGAACTTCTAAAAAACGACGGATGCAAAGTTGTAGACCTAATACATACTATAACTGCAGAAAAACTGTATTGTTAATCAAATCCTCCTTTTAATGGAAACTGAGCTTAAGCGAAAATCCGTAAAATGGCCACTTTGCCTGTTAGGTAGAGCAAAGTGCTAGAGACACAGAAAAGGAAAAATAAGACTCAGGTAGGTGGAATCTGGTTTCCTAAAACCTACGTTTACATGCAGAAGACTTTTTGTTCATGGCAGCCACAGCGTAGATGTATTATTTTGAAGGGAAAAAGGCTTGAGCTGTAGGTACCTTACTTATAAAAATGACGGGTTTCGCAGCATTTCAGCTGCATCATCATGTGTAATCTGTACAAAGTAATAGACAAAAACTCACGATAGATGGGAAAACGTAACTAAATGAAAGATGCACGGGACAAACACACCTACAAAATCAAATCATGTTCTGATCAAAATAAACAATGGGATGACCCAGCGTTCATGGTCAGCAGTTTTTCGCTATGCAGAGGACGTCAACTATAAAACAGCATAAAACAACACAGAACGCTGTTGTGATACCTATAACGGACGAAAGCTAAAATAAGAACTTTCTACTGACAAACAATATGATAGATAAAATGCTTCTAAATACTACTCATTAGGAGTACCAGTCCATGGTGAGCTAACGTGTCCCCATAAAACGAAAAAGTGATCAAAAACCGGCCGTATATGATCATCTATTGCATTATGCAAAATTAAGTAGCACTGGTCCCTCAATTACCTAAAAAGAGCTGAAAAACATACTTGCTAGGAGCCACGTTATCCAATCTTAAAATGCGGTTCATTCGTCAGAAAATCAAATTTAAAAGCGTTTTAAGACCTAGCACGAAAGTTACATGAGTTAAATAAAGTTGAATATCGCATATTACTTAAACAGCTCAACCAGGAGAAAGCAAAGCATGCAAAACCAGATGGCAAGAGGCTGCACTTACCACCGTAAGCGCGCGCAGTGGATGTGTAATTACAGGCGGTGAGAAGACGGAATTGCGAAAGCACCAATAGTGAGTGACATGGATGTCTCGTCCTTCACTGTGTCACCCAATACTTGCCTGTCATCTTTTTCTCTTTGTTGAATGGCGTGGTAGATTATTCTGCGAAGCAAGCTAAATGCCATAATATCTTCGTTCCATGTAAAGCGTATGGTTAAGGAAGTCTTCTTCTTGCTCTTAATTGAATACACATCTAAAGTTTCCAACAATCTTCTTATCTTCTGTAGCATCATGGTTTTTAAGAACTCTTCTTTGATCTGTGCTTCTTGAGACACCGAATAGTTTGGATGCTGTAACACAAGGTATCTTTTCTTTTCTTACAGCATCCAATAACTGCTGCACAGCTTGGCAATAACAGAATTGTTCTCCTGATTATCTAAAATACGAGAACATTGCTTTCACCAAGTTGTTAATACATTAATGCCTTAATATCCTTTTGTATGAATATCAAGAGCTCAGATGGCAACCCAGTTCTAAGCAAAGAAGGGAAGGCAGAAAGGTGGAAGGAGTATATAGATGGTTTATACAAGGGCGATGTACTTGAGGACAATATTATGGAAATGGAAGAGGATGTAGATGAAGATGAAATGGGAGATAAAATACTGCGTGAAGAGTTTGACAGAGCACTGAAAGACCTGAGTCGAAACAAGGCCGCGGGAGTAGACAACATTCCATTAGAACTACTGATGGCCTTGGGAGAGCCAGTCATGACAAAACTCTACCATCTGGTGAGCAAGATGTATGAGACAGGCGAAATACCCACAGACTTCAAGAAGAATATAATAATTCCAATCCCAAAGAAAGTTGGTGTTGACAGATGTGAAAATTACCGAACTATCAGTTTAATAAGTCACAGCTGTAAAATACTAACGCGAATTCTTTACAGACGAATGGAAAAACTGGTAGAAGCCGACCTCGGGGAAGATCAGTTTGGATTCCGTAGAAATGTTGGAACACGTGAGGCAATACTAACCTTACGATTTATCTTAGAAGAAAGGTTAAGAAAAGGCAAACCTACGTTTCTAGCATTTGTAGACTTAGAGAAAGCTTTTGACAACGTTAACTGGAATACTCTCTTTCAAATTCTGAAGGTGGCAGGGGTGAAATACAGGGAGCGAAAGGCTATTTACAATTTGTACAGAAACCAGATGGCAGTTATAAGAGTCGAGGGGCATGAAAGGGAAGCAGTGGTTGGGAAAGGAGTGAGACAGATTTGTAGCCTCTCCCTGATGTTATTCAATCAGTATATTGAGCAAGCAGTAAAGGAAACAAAAGAAAATTTCGGAGTAGGTATTAAAATTCATGGAGAAGAAGTAAAAACTTTGAGGTTCGCCGATGATATTGTAATTCTGTCAGAGACACCAAAGGACTTGGAAGAGCAGTTGAATGGAATGGATAGTGTCTTGAAAGGATGGTATAAGATGAACATCAACAAAAGCAAAACGAGGATAATGGAATGTAGTCAAATTAAATCGGGTGATGCTGAGGGGATTAGATTAGGAAATGAGACACTTAAAGTAGTAAAGGAGTTTTGCTATTTAGGGAGTAAAATAACTGATGATGGTCGAAGTAGAGAGGAGATAAATGTAGACTGGCAATGGCAAGGAAATCGTTTCTGAAGAAGAGAAATTTGTTAACATCGAGTATAGATTTAAGTGTCAGGAAGTCGTTTCTGAAAGTATTTGTATGGAGTGTAGCCATGTATGGAAGTGAAACATGGACGATAACCAGTTTGGACAGGAAGAGAACAGAAGCTTTCGAAATGTGGTGCTACAGAAAAATCCTGAAGATAAGGTGGGTAGATCACGTAACTAATGAAGAGGTATTGAATAGGATTGGGGAGAAGTTTGTGGCACAACTTGACTAGAAGAAGGGATCGGTTGGTAGGACATGTTTTGAGGCATCAATGGATCACAAATTTAGCATTGGAGGGCAGCGTGGAGGGTAAAAATCGTAGAGGGAGACCAAGAGATCAATACACTAAGCTGATTCAGAAGGATGTAGGTTGCAGTAGGTACTGGGAGATGAAGAAGCTTGCACAGGATGGAGTAGCACGGAGAGCTGCATCAAACCAGTCTCAGGACTGAAGACCACAACAACAACATCCTTTTGTGCCATTATCAATTATGTTGCCTTTAAACAAAGTAAATACATTACAAAATACACCACTACTGCCGACTACACACAATTACGTTGAATGTTGTCTGAATACGGAATTACATCTCTTAAGCAATCCATAGAAACGTCGTTTCGGTTGCGAAAATACCGGGTGATCAAAGAGTCAGTATAAATTTGCAAACGGAATAAATCACGAAATAATGTAGATAGAGAGGTACAAATTGACACACATGCTTGGAATGATATGGGGTTTTATTAGAACCAAAAAATAGAAAAGTTCAAAATATTTCCGACAGATAGCGCTTCATCTGATCAGAATAGCAATAATTGGTATAACAAAGTAAGACAAAGCAAAGATGATGTTCTTTACAGGAAATGCTAAATATATCCACCATCATTCCTCAACAATAGCTGTAGTCGAGGAATAATGTTGTGAACAGCACTGTAAAGCATGTCCGGAGTTATGGTGAGGCATTGGCGTCGGATGTTGTCTTTCAGCATCCCTAGAGATGTCGGTCGATCACGATACACTTGTTACTTCAGGTAACCCCAAAACCAGTAATCACACGGACTGAGGTCTGGCGACCTGGGAGGCCAAGCATGACGAAAGCGGCAGCTGAGCACACGATCATCACCAAACGACGCGCGAAAGAGATCTTTCACACGTCTAGCAATATGGGGTGGTTCTAATAAAACCCCTTGTCATTCCAAGCATGTGTGTCAATTTTTACCCCTCTGTCTACATTATTCCTTGGTTTATTACGTTTTCAAGTTTATACTGACTTTTTGATCACCCGGTATAACGTTTTAGCAGCTTTGTAGAAGCTGTCACTATACATACTTGCCTTCGTAAAACGCGTAGAAAACACAAAAAACGATATCGCGCATCCATCGCCACGACATTTGATGACAAAACCAAAGTAGTTCCTTTGAATAATTTTAAAAGTTCGCACCCAGACTTTAGCAATCTCCAAGAGAATAAAAGTGAGCGACCACTTTACCAACACTGGCAACTATAGCCGTCTTTAACTCTTCACCACGAAAGCGACTTCAGCTTAATACGCCATTTTCAAGTGAAAGCTATAACAACTAAAATTGCATGAAGACTAGTTCAACTACCAAGATAGCCTGTTCTCAGACACTGATGTGTAGCAGTTGACGACGCAAGGCAAGTAGGAACATATGTTATGATTTTGTATTACGGAGTGTGTGTGAGTTAATGTACTGAAAACGTTTGTTTTGTATTTGCTTCATCTTGCACGATCGAATTCGGCAAAGTATTCCCGTGCTGCTCTGACGACGTAGCAGCGGGTGTACCGGGTGCTACTAGAACCCACCGACGGCTACCGGAACCTAGACGACTTGGAAGGCATTGTGGAGAATAAATTTTAACTGTCAAAAAGATCTTGTTAACTAATGAACATTAAATTGTATTCACTCCTGTATCACATGACCAACTGTTAACATTAAAAAGCTGTAATATATCAGATCTCTAAGTGTTGCTGATTTGATTTGTTCTTAGTAAGTGCTGAGAAGAATTAAGACAATTGAGTTGCGAGAATTCGTTGATACAGCAATTGAAATTTGGAACTTCCTAGTTGCATGACGATTAGCCAGGCAACTTTAAATGACTATTCCTATAGCTCTAAGGGAGTTATTAGAAGCTTAAACTGGCAGTCAAATGACAGAAAGTGTTTTTACGCATATGATGGGAAGTGTAGCAGTATCTTCGACAGTTAATATTGCGAAGATTTAGACTGAGAGTTTTGCACTTGAATATTCAACGCGTATTGAACTTTAATGAAGCTTCACGAACTTTCATTGGTTGTTTAACCAGCTAAATAGTGATTTGATGGAAATCGGTGACGATATTACAGCTGCTGTGAACTCAGTGCATGTGAGGTACACCGAGTGAACCGAATGGAGTTATTAACGGGGCACTTAGACGTTGTCGAAGAACTTAAAAGATCTAATTGTGACTTTTGGTAGATTTTTGATTACCTGGAAGACAGTTAGAGTTAATATTGCAGACATATTTTAACAAGCATTAATCCGATTACCAACAAGAATATTGTCTCTTACTGCTATTCATAACAGACGTGAACACTGACAGTTACACTGTATAGAAGAGCTGCAGTTAATGATAAAGTCAGTTACTTAAACGCTAACGTACTCACGAAAATCAACAAAGAAACCACTATCAACAAGCTGAACAAGGAAAGAGAATACAGATAGAAGAGGTGGAGGTAAGACCACCAAACCCCGATAAATGAGCAGGCCACAGGTGCCAATCATGGTATAACCAGGACTGAGACGAACCCGCAATAATCTTCAAAGAAGTTAAATCTCATTCTATTTAAATGCAGTTCTGTATGGCCGAAAGAGTCAGCCTACAGGAACTGTGAAATGAACCCTGTCGTCCAGGACCGCGTGCCACAAAAGGCGCAGATTCGCCACGAGATGGGGAAACTCAAAGGCGTCTTTTGTCTATTGAGGCCTAAGCGTTGTAGTGTGCGAGTGAGACAGACAAGAACCTACGTCATAGAGAAAGCCAGTAGAAGGCGTTTGTGGCCAGGGAGATGTAGCAGTGTTAAATATGGCGGACCTAAGATCGGCCATAAAGGGAAACATTTATGAAAACTATTTAATTCTGTAGCAATGCAGCGAATCAAGCCACGGTAATTTTAATCTGCCATCCTCCATAAATTTTCATGGTGATCCGAAAAAAACTTGAATATTGATCATATCTATAATAGTTTAGCTTTCACTGTTACAGTGAAATTAACAACTTTTGTAACAAATAACTGAGTGCGAAAATCTGAACGCTTTGGTCGATCTTAACGATCGACATTTCATATAGAAGCGCATCGTTAAAATGACAAACGTTGTAAATATTAACTCTGTAACTCTATTTGTTTAAAAGGCAGTAAATTTAAATTATCAATATTTACAACTAAGCATCAGAAAACCATTACATCCACAGAAAACACATTAACGACGACAGCATGACACCTTACTCAATGATGAGGTAATAGGGTACTTGTTGTAAAGGTTAGTGCATAATAATCGTAGTTACTTTTGTTCTTTATTTATTTATCAGAAAGCACATTGGTGCAAGGCTACTTGCCATGGCATTCAAAGCTAGGGATGGAATTTTATTGGCTTTATGTAAAAGAATTTAACGTGTATTATGTAATGGACATTATTGTTACTTCATTTAGAACGTGGAAGTGGTCAAGCTTTGATTATTTAAATATTTTAAAATGTAAAGTAACGTAGAATAAGCTGTCGCCAATCAGATGGACACCTTCAGGAAAGGGAACTGCGCTAGTCAGTTGAGCGAAGCTGTTAGACGCGCGGGAAACGCGGTCGGAGACGGCCAGAGGGTAGTTCTTATCTAGACACCGAGGAGTACAGTTCGGTAGGAGACACAAAAGGGTACAGTCCGGATTAAGACGCGAGCGGACAGTTCTGGTCGAGACACCAAGGGGACAGTTCGGGTGGAGACACTAAAGGCCACAGTTCGGACTGATACGCGAAAGCGGACAGTCGGTCTTTAGGCAGCTAGAAAGTGAACGACTTAGAAAATTTC
This sequence comes from Schistocerca piceifrons, assembly GCF_021461385.2. NCBI lineage: Eukaryota > Metazoa > Arthropoda > Insecta > Orthoptera > Acrididae > Schistocerca > Schistocerca piceifrons. The sequence continues at coordinate 531,897,755 of NC_060144.1, read as the reverse complement.
GCATTGTGTCGTATCGCGGGACTTCGTCTCTGACAATGTGCGGTGAGCAGCCGCGCGCCTGGTGAGAACTCTAACCTCTTGCGTAGATAGCTTGTATTTCGCAATGAGATTGTGGATGATCGAACTGTGTCAAATGAATATGCGCTCGAGTGTAACAGTAACTCTAAATACAACCACTTTCGCTGTTAGTTTGCATTCTGAATAAACATTATTCTAACCAAATCGCAACTGTGTGGCCTACATCATTTATGGGTCGTTAACTTAGTTCCCGATATTATTATTACTGTTGTTATATGTTACGTTAACTCCGTATTTCGCAAACGTGCCTTCAGCCAGACAATTTAACCAAAGGGTCACAAGTGTCTAATTTAGGGTGTGTAATGCGACACGTACGGTTCAACCCCTAGACGAGTTTGAGCCAAGACATTTCGACGAAGAGGAACTGCATGTGAGCCGGAACACCTTTGGGATGTTAGATCGCAACATTGACACCAGAAGTTATCATGTTCTTGAAACACTGTTGAATGGAATCTTCATTTGTTAAAAGTATCCCCAACTTATTCTACGAACGTAATTAAACTTTGTACGTCCAAACTGTACATGCATCTAATCCTCGTCAGCAAAAAGGATTTGCTATTACAGAATTTCATTTAAATGGAAAGAGATTTAACTTCTGTGAAGATTATTGTGGGTTTTCCTCAGTCCTGGTTCTACTACGATTTGCTCTTGTGGCCTGGAGGCACACGGTCACACCAGCAACTGTACGAAAAATAAAAGCTCCTAGCCATTAATCAGTTCGTCACAGGCAACCTGTAAGAGGAGGCACACTGCATTGTACGGCACTTTCAAGTGGCAGTTGGAACAACTAAAGCTGCTTGGAGACTAGTTCAGCTAGCAAGACATCATGTTCTCCAATACATTTGAAAAAAAAAGCTGTCGTTTAAATAGTTGTACCTCTTCTTCTCACTTTGAAGTGAGAAGAGGACACTGTACTCTTATCATCCAAGTTTTCCATGTCGAAAATCCTATGAAGGTGTCGTGAATTTCCCTTAGTCTTGCTTCCATTATCAAGTGCAGAGTAAGAGCTGCCCTTCTGGCGCCAATAACTTTCCTAAAGAGAAACTGAACGTCATCTACCACACGTTATTTTTCTTCCCACACTTCTATATACCATTCTTGTAATTATTATTGATGTACGAGATGTTAAGCCGATATTGCGATAAGTGTTACGCTTATCGAGTCTGTGGATGGTACTTTTCTGATGGTTTGTCTATTCTCCAAATTTCACAATTATTTAGTTGCCACTTCCCCGTATGATACGTGAATTCCGACTGGGAAGACAATGTCGAAGATAAATTTTACTAATTAAATATATATCGCTAATAAATGAACATTAAATTGTTTTCACTTATGTATCCCATGCCCACCTGTTAACATTAAAAATTACTAATATATCAGATCTGTAAGTGTTGCTGACTGATCTGTACTTAGTAAGTACTGGGGAGACATATTATGTAAAACAGATTGCAAGGTTTGTGGATACAGCAATTTAAATTTGGAACTTCACAGTTGCATGAAGATTAGCTAGGGAATATTAAATGACTATTGATATAGCTATGCAGAAGTTATTAGAAGCTTGAATTGATAGTTAAATAATATAAAGTGTACTTACGCACAGATGTTCCGCCATATATGATAGTGTCTTTCAAAGCTCTGTTGAACACCGACTCTTCAATGCTGATTCCCATTTCATCTTCTATCAAGTCTTCAAACTATTTCTTACCCTCTGAAACGTATCATAATAAAATAAAACATGTCACGTTTTGTGTAAATTTTGAGCAAAAGTCAAAAAAATCTACAATGATGAACCAAAGAAACAGGTAAACCTACCCTATATGGTGTAGGGCTCCCGCGAACGCACACACGTGTGCGACGTGACGTGGCATCGACTCGACTAATGTCTGAAGTAGTTCTGAAGGGACACGGTGAATCTTGCAAGGCAGTCCATAAATCGGTAAGAGTACGAGGTGGTGGAGATCTCTTCTGAACAACACGTTGTAAGGCATCCCAGATATGTTCAATAATGCTCATGTCTGGGGAGTGCGGTAGCCGGTAAAATATTTAAACTTAGAAGAGTGCCACTCCGTGGCAATGCTGGACGTAAGGGGTGTGTTGTAGTCCTACAAAAAAAAAAAAATTAGATTGATATGAACTTAAATAAACTGAACTTCCAGCAGTAATTATTAATGAACAAATCCAAAAACTCAACTAAATAAAACTATAAGAACAAAATTCAATACCAAAATAATGTTGTTGTTGTTGTGTTCTTCTGTCCTGAGATTGTTAGGATGCAGCTCTCCATGCTACTCTACCCTGTGCAAGCTTCTTCATCTCCCAGCACTTACTGCAACCTACATCCTTCTGAATCTGTTTAGTGTATTCATCTCTTGGTCTCCCTCTACGATTTTTACCCTCCACGCTGCCCTCCAATTGTAAATTTGTGATCCCTTGATCCCTCAGAACATCTCCTACCAATTTGTGCCACAAACTCCTCTTCTCCCCAGTTCTATTCAATACCTCCTCATTAGTTACGTGATCTACCTATCTAATCTTCAGCATTCTTCTATAGCAGCACATTTCGAAAGCTTCTATTCTCTTTTTGTCCAAAATCTTTATCGTCCCTGTTTCACTTCCATACATGGCTACACTCCATACAAATACTTTCAGAAACAATCTCCTGACACTTAAATCTATACTCGATGTTAACAAATTTCTCTTCTTCAGAAACGCATTCCTTGCCATTGCCAGTCTGCATTAAATATCTTCTCTACTTCGACAATCATCAGTTATTTTGCTCCCCAAATAGCAGAACTCCTTTACTACTTTAAGTGTCTCATTTCCTAATCTAATTCCCTCAGCTTCTCCCGACTTAATTCGACTACATTCCATTATCCTCGTTTTGCTTTTGCTCATGTTCATCTTATATCCTCCTTTCAAGGCACTGTCCATTTCGTTCAGCTGCTCTTCCAAGTCCTTTGCTGTCTCTGACAGAATTACAATGTCATCGCCGAAACTCAAAGTTTTTATTTCTTCTCCATGGATTTTAATACCTACTCCTAATTTTTCTTTTGTTTCCTTTACCGCTTGCTCAATATACAGATTGAATAACATCTGGGAGGGGCTACAACCCTGTCTCACTCCATTCCCAACCACTGCTTCCATTTCCTGCCCCTCGACACCTATAACTGCCATCTGGTTTCTGTACAAATTGTAAATAGCCTTTCGCTCCCTTTATTTTACCCCTGCCACCTTTATCATTTGCAAGAGAGTATTCCAGTCAACATTGTCAAAAGCTTTCTCTAAGTCTACAAATGCTAGAAACGTAGGTTTGCCTTTCCTTAATCTTTCTACTAAAATAAGTCGTAAGGTCAGTATTGCCTCACGTGTTCCAACATTTCTACGGAACCGAAACTGATCTTCCCCGAGGTCGGCTTCTACCAGTTTTTCCATTCGTCTGTACAGAATTCGCGTTAGTATTTTGTAGCTGTGACTTATTAAACTGATAGTTCGGTAATTTTCATATATGTCACCACCTGCTTTCTTTGGGATTGGAATTATTATATTCTTCTTGAAGTCTGAGGGTATTTCGCCTGTCTCATACATCTAGCTCACCAGATGGTAGTCAGTAGTTCTAAAGGAATGTTGCCTACTCCCAGGGACTTGCTTCGACTCAGATCTTTCAGTGCTCAGTCAAACTCTTCACGCAGTAACGTATCTCCCATTTCATCTTCATCTACATCCTCTTCCATTTCCAGAATAATGTCCTCAAGTACATCGCCCTTGTATAGACTCTGTATATACTCCTTCCACCTTTCTGCTTTCCATTCTTTGCTTAGAACTGGGTTTCCACCTGAGCTCTTGATATTCATGCAAGTGGCTCTCTTTTCTCCAAAAGTCTCTTTAATTTTCCTGTAGGCAGTATCTATGTTACCCCTAGTGAGATAAGCCTATACATCCTTACACTTGTCCTTTAGCCATCCCTGCTCATGTAATTTTGCACTGCCTGTCAATCTCATTTTTGAGCCATTTGTATTCCTTTTTGCCCACTTTGTTTACTGCATTTTTACAATTTCCCCTTTCAGCAATTAAATTCAATATTTCTTCTGTTACCCAAGGATTTCTACTAGCCTTCATCTTTTTACCTACTTGATCCTCTGCTACCTTCACTACTTCATCCCTTAGAGCTACCCATTCTTCTTCTACTGTACTTCTTTCCGCCATTCCTGTCAATTGTTCCCTTATGCTCTCCCTGAAACTCTGTACAACCCCTGGTTCTTTCAGTTTATTCAGGTCCCATCTCCTTAAATTCCCACCTTTTTGCAGTTTCTTCAGTTTTAATCTACAGTTCATAACCAATAGATTGTGGTCAGAGTCCACATCTGCCCCTGGAAATGTCTTACAATTTAAAATCTGGTTCCTAAATCTCTGTCTTACCATTATACAATCTATCTGAAACCTTTTAGTATCTCCAGGGTTCTTCCATGTATACCACCGTCTTTCATGATTTTTGAACCAAGTGTTAGCTATGATTACGTTATGCTCTGTGCAAAATTCTACCAGGCGGTTTCTTCTTTCATTTCTTAGCCCCAATCCATATTCACCTACTACGTTTCCTTCTCTTCCTTTTCCTACTGTCGAATTCCAGTCACCCATGACTATTAAATTTTCATCTCCCTTCACTACCTGAATAATTTCTTTTATCTCATCATACATTTCATCAATTTCTTCATCATCTGCACAGCTAGTTGGCATATAAACTTGTACTACTGTAGTAGGCGTGGGCTTCGTGTCTATCTTGGCCACAATAATGCGTTCAGTATGCTGCTTGTAGTAGCTTACCCGCACTCCAATTTTTTTATTCATTATTAAACCTACTCCAGCATTACCCCTATTAGATTTTGTATCATAACCCTGTATTCACCTGACCAAAAGTCTTGTTCCTCCTGCCACCGAACTTCACTAATTCCCACTACATCTAACTTTACCCTATCCATTTCCCTTTTTAAATTTTCTAAACTACCTGCCGGATTAAGTCATCTGACATTCCATGCTCCGATCCGTAGAATGCCAGTTTTCTCTCTCCTGATAACGACGTGCTCTTGAGTAGTCCCCGCCCAGAGATCCGAATGGGGGACTATTTTACCAAAATAATATCTAATTATATTCAAATCAGCATATGAATATAAACAAATCATAAAGGAAAACTCGACAGGAACATTAAAGAATGAATTAACTATCAACAATTATTTAATAAATGAAGAGGGATCAAATAAACAGTCATAAATAAATACTTTAACATAAAGACAACCCAAAAGAGTTTAAAAAATCATTCAGGAAAAAAAAGAATCATGATCAAATTCAACAAGAAAAATAATACTCAACATAAATAAAGAAAGAACAATATACTCCAGTCTCAAAACAATCATTAATAAATGTTTATATTTGAAGAACAAACATAAACACCAGCAAAATGTACGAATAAAAAAGTAAAAATGGAGAATATCAACTTTAGTTTTAATAGTTAAAAAAAACAGTCTTGTAAACTGGAAATAAGTATGGCCCTCAGTTTTAAAACATTGAGGGTGTAAAAGCTTCCTATCATTGGTCCCCAAAACCGATATTTTAATAAACTAACCCCTGAAATGATTAAAATAATAATTATATCACTATCAAATGTAATAAATATTAATTTTATTAAATGAAGACACCCACTAGCAATAATACTCTTCATTATTCTTCAAACCTTTCTTGTGAGATTAATAACAGGAACAATAATGGAAAGTTATTGTTTGTCATATATTCTGTTCTTAACATTTCTTGGTGGTAGATCAGTTCTATTTATCTATATCACATGAATTGCATCAAATGAAATATTTCAACCTAAATCAGTTATTATAATTGTAACTTTAACAATATGAATCTTTATTATATCAACATTAACTTTTTTAGACATAATAATATTTATAGATTTCTTTAAAAATACTGAAACTATGAATATTAATAACTCAATCAATTGTCAAGAAACAACAATATCTTTAGAAAAATTATATAATAGACCAACATTTATTATTACAATTATGTTATAATTTATTTATTTTTGGCACTATTAGCAGTAAGTATTATACTTAGTAGTAGTAGTAGTAGTAGGGGATGCATGATAGCTTCACCTTGAGCATCAGGCTTTTAAAGTATGTGTTTGTGTTCTGACTTGTGCAAAGGAGGGTAGTGGTATTTCTATTTCCAGAGCCACAGCCGTCAGCAGGGTGTATTTCCGATTTTTAGCTCATTGTCGAATGTCGTTCAACTGAGACTGCAATCGTAAGTTTTAATTGTAGGTACAACGACAAAACATATATGTGATCGGTTCTCTCAGATTATTCTGTCTACGTGTGGCCTGTGGTGGGAGTGATTTACGTTTCCAGCAAACGACAGGAGCCGTCCGAATTCAAACGTCTGTTGGAATGCGGAATGTCGCTGAGTTAACTCAGTCGTCCTCAAGACGGCAGAATAGCGAACTAATACTTAATATGTGTTGGATAGCTTTCGTGTTCGCGCGGAAGTTTGAGAAGATACAATATGTACGTGTGTTTGTGCTGGGCCATTATTCCTGCCCTTGTACATTGTTCGCTTCATTGCTTCTGCACATTTCGCGCCTTTATTTAGTTGAGGGACCATGGATTGTGGTGTGTGCATCTAGCAGGTGAATGACACGTTTGTTGGTTCTCTAGACATGAGAAACACTTTAGCTGACTTCCTAAATAATGGGTATGATTTCGAATCTGTTACATCACCGAGATCGGTATCCGCAAGTGGAAATATTATTTTTCCTCTGTTTGTTCTCGCGTAAATGTCGGTGTGTGCAGTAAACGCTGCAGTTTCTTTTGATGGGTATGTCACAGTTGTTTGTTTGTATAATACACAAATTTATCTATAAATTTAGATAACTGATCGAAAATAACTGATGGAAAACTAAAGAACTGGCACTAGTACTAAGACAAAAGTGCACTAAATACATGTCTTGATTCACAAACTTTTTCTGTTCCAATTTATCCATGATTTCTTGCCCTATCCATAGTTTTGCTCTGAAGTTCTTGATTCTTGCCACGAATTTATGTGCTGTATTGATCCTGACTGATACATAGGCTGGGACCACTTTATTATGTACATACATTTTATTGAACCTAATACTTTCAATTAATTTTGTCATGTTCAGTCCTAGCCGTATATATCGCAGAAAGTTCCCCCTAATGTGATATGACATAAGTGTCACTATTTTAAATTCTTCTGGGCGTGCAGTATTATATATTTCTTGTAAGGACATTATGTGTACATTACTCCAAAATGCTGCTTTGTGTAGCCCTTGTGATTATTGTGACTTTATTTTCATTGGCTATAGGCCTATTTCGGCTCAAAGGCCGTTTTCAAGCACTCTGCAACATATACTACGGTATTTAGATCAAATATCTCTGAGTTTTCCTAATAAGTAATTATTTTGTACATTTGGCGTAAGACTTACTTCAATATAACGTCGTTAACGTGTAAGTAGGCTGTTTATGTTTTCTCTATGTAAGTAGGCTGTTTATGTTTTCTTATTGGCAACGTTACGTAGCGCTCAATATGAAAATCACTGGCTGTGCTGTGTGCAGTCTGTGGCTAGTTTGCATTGTTGTCTGCCATTGTAGTGTTGGGCAGCGGCAGCTGGCTGTGAACAGCGCGTAGCGTTGCGCAGTTGGAGGTGAGCCGCCAGCAGTGGTGGATGTGGGGAGAGAGATGGCGGAGGTTTCCAATTTGTCATGAACTGATATATATATTATGACTTGTGATGATATCAAGGTAAATACATTGTTTGCTCTCTATTAATATCTTTCATTTGCTAACTATCCCTATCAGTAGTTAGTGCCTTTAGTAGTTTGAATCTTTTATTTAGCTGGCAGTAGTGGCGCTCGCTGTATTGCAGTAGCTTGAGCAGCGAAGATTTTTGTGAGGTAAGTGATTTGTGAAAGGTATAGTTTAATGTTAGTCAGGGCCATTCTTTTGTAGGGAATTTTGAAAGTCAGATTGCGTTGCGCTAACAAAGTATTGTGTGTCAGGTTAAGCACAGTCATATATAAATCGTTCAAAGGGGAAGTTTCATATGTCGACCCTTAGCCTAGGATACCTCACTGGAATCTTCTGATTTTTTCTTGTAGTTTGTGTAATTGGTGTAGCTATTGTTTATTGGTAGCGCGTAATCATAGAGAGAATTTCCTTTGTAGTTGTAGTTTTTCATTGTTGTACAGTAAAACAGTTGTGGCATGCATGTAGATTTGCACCAAGTATTTCGCAGCTGCGCTTGCAATTAACTAGATATTATTTTCAGTGCTATGTTAATGTGTTCTCTTATTTTTGCTCTTCAAATTGTGTTTTTCTGTGTTGTCGTGTGAAATACTGTGACAATAATGGCGTGTGAAAAACGTAATACTAGGCTCCAAAGTAAACTGAGAAATGACAGTGAAAATGAAAGCAGTGTGTTAGCGCCACCGAGTAATGAATTAGCTGATGTTCAAAGTAGTAATTTGGTAACTGTTCATAGGGAAATGGAGCAGGCGGCAAACAATGGCGTGGACAGTGAAACAATTAGTGAAGAGGGACGCATTATCGATCGATCGGTCGGCAACAGCTTGCCTCAGGAATCGGGAATGTCAGGACACAATTTTGCAAATACTGTAGATTCAGATTTTGCGTCCTCACCGTTTTCTCAAATGAGTCAAGACACATTTTCCGCTTGTCAAAATGTGAATGTTGCCGGTGCAAATTCACTGCCGAAAAGCACTGAGGAACATGTTTCAGACACCAGTGCATTGTTATTACAGTTAATGCAACAAATGGGACAAAAGCTTGAAAAGTTAGACACAATGGAACAAAATCTTCAAAAGTTAGACACTACACTTGAACAAACACGTGTAGATTTAACCACTGAGTTACATAACATCGAATCGAAATGTCAAAAGGTCTGTAATGACGTAAAAACTCAAATTTGTGAGCATTTTCAACCTATTTTTTCGCGGCATGAAAATGCATTACGGAATCACGAAGCAGCCATAAAAGAACTGCAAACTATTGTTCATGAAAATCATGAGACCTTGCAAGCTAAATTTGACTCAGTTGCATCTACCGATTCGGTTACGCAACTTGCAAAAACTCAGGAAAACTTAAAGGACACAGTAGATACTCTGAAACTTGGTTCAGAAAAACACACTGAGGAAATAAGTACACTATCGGATAAAGTAGCCGAACTTTCAGATCAGTTCACTAACTTATCTACAAAGGTAGATGATGATCTGAATGACACAACACCTGTAGCCTTCACTGACACAGAAGAGTATGAACAAATTAGGAAATTCAAACAAAATCAGAATCAAATTAATACGCAACACCAAAGAGAAATCCGGGAAGTACAAGATCAGCTGACACAGGTAATACAAGAATTACGTATTTCAGAGGACACTCGCGCCCCAACACGGGAAGAGGGACTTAGAAATACGGAAAAGACGCAAAATAATAACACAGGGCATTTCGGAAGTTATGAAAGAAATTGGCAATGTGCACCGAATTTTGAGATGGAACGGCCGACACGACCTAACAATGACCGATATGCGACTCGCCGACATGATGATTTTGACTATAAGCTGTTCATTACTACACGTAAATTCAAAACATTTAAGAATTCTGGCAACGACATTCATCCACAAGCATGGCTCCATCAATTCTCTCATTGTTTTCCTCCCAACTGGTCGTTAGAACACAGATTAGAATTTATGTGTGGCTACTTAGAGAATGAACCAGCTGTAAGAATGCGATCGGTAATTCACGATTGCCACAGTGAAGGAGAATTTTACCATGCCTTCCTCTCAGCATATTGGTCTCAAGCCACACAAGACCGCGTAAAACATAACATCATAATGATGAAACATTTCGAACAATCTGAATTTTCCAGTCTTGTCAAATATTTTGAAGACATGTTGCACAAGAATCAGTACCTGTCAAATCCATACAGCCCCTCAGAACTCATCCGCATTTGCTTAATCAAACTGCCCGAACATTTGAGACATATTATTTTAGCAGGACGTTGCAAAGACGACATTGAAGCTTTTCAGGGACTCTTACAAGAATTAGAAATTGACACAGACAGTCGCGGGATGCGAAAACAGGAAAACAATCACTACAGGTCACATCTGTCACAATTCCGTGACGACAGAAGCAATAACTGGACACGACAAGGCTATTCTTACAACGTAAATCGTGACCGAAACAGACACCACCCTTATGACAACCGCTGGCAGAATAATAGTTACAGAGAAAGATCGCATTTCCGTAGAAATGAATATGACAGAGATAACCATAGAAATAGACAATATGGTAACCAGAACTATTATTGTCAAGGGAGGCAGAATAATTTCAGACGCAACAGTTCAGCGCGCAGTTACGACTCAGGGAGAAATTCTCCACCACATGACCGGCAAACAAGAAACTATGTAAACTACCGACAAAACGACAGACCTGAATTCCATCAGAACTGGCGAGCTTTAAACAGAGCTGGGCCCTCTCGGCAAGGCGAATTTGTGGAAGTTAGGCCTCCTAATCCCAGTAACGACGCGCGGCAACAAAGAGACAGACAATGACTCGCACGGCAGGCATACACGTGCGCCGGCTGGCTCCGAGAAAAATAACATTATATCTGGTACTGCTAATGAGATTTTAATGCAACATTTTGGTTTATTTGAAAATACATTCTGAATTTAAAGTGCTTTCTGAGAGATACCAGATGACACAGAGGTTAGTTTATGTGACAGCTACACAATTTTTATCACGACGCTACTAATGAGTGACAATTTACAATGTTGCTTTTGCAGTGTATCTGTTTTATATCTGCACAGTTTTCTGAATTCTTCTAGGAAGAAAAACATGTTTTAGTAGTAACTTTTGTGGTATAGCAACAATGAGACAGCCTTTTTCGTGGCATAACAATACGTTACTGTACAGTACTTTCCTCATCACGGCAATAAGCGTAATAACTAAGATATCTATACGTAAAGCATTTCACTTTTGTGTATCATGAGGTAAGTACATTGACTTTAGCAGAACTTTGCTTACAGAGGACGATAACTACGACAGTTCCACAGAATTATCTTACAACAATATGCACATTTAGCGCTACAGGACACGCATTTCAGTGATTAATTTTGTACTTAAAACATTTATTTTTAAAGATTTTTGAATTACAAAGAAAGTTTTCAGTGATACATTTCATTTCATTGCTGTAATCTGTAACACCTGAGGGTATAATTACATTAATCCTCAGGGGGGTACATGCTTACTTTGTGTACCATGTGTGTGGCAACCACAAGGAACCCTAGCTAATATGGTATTTGCTTATACAACTTTACACATCGGTACCATATTTCTCTAACACACAATTTACACAGCTATCTGATCATTTAACTGAGAGAGACAAACATTTATTTTTACTACATCAGTGACACATGTTTACGTAATTACACCGTTGGATAACTTCACACTTACGAAATTGTATTTTGTCTGTACTGTGTGAACTCTTCATATTTTTTCGGAACCATTGTGATACTATGAGAGCTTTGAATGATGTATTTGGTAAAGGGATTATGATTTTTAAAGTACGTTTGAGGCAGATGACACTTTTGACATGAGCAGAGAATTTTTTTAATTATTGGAGGAAGCTACGACGATTTTGAGATTTGACCGAGGTGTTATGATGTTATTTTTACGACGACGATGTGTATTATGCTGCTGAGGTATGTTTACGATTAATAGGCTGAGGCTATATGAGTTATTTGATTATGCTTCATATTTATAATGACGAAATATTGACGAGTGTCGATGGATACGTATATGTGTAATAAGGTAAGGAGTAATGAATAGTGGGTAGGGACTCTTGACTTGTGAAAAAGGATGTTGGAAACCAAGAATCGTACTTTAAGAGTTATGACATGTGTGAATCATGTGTGAATGTATCACAATGCCACTGAACATTTTTTGGACACTGTTATATTCATAGGATTTTGTTTCTACAGATTTGCAACGCTAATTCTTGACCTGTGAAATATTTTTATGTGAGGCTGTCACTGTAGCGGTAAAAATTTCCGTCAGAAAGTTAAGTGACCACCTGCACGTAATGCGTCGCGGGCACCCAGCTGTGTCAGACGCCTGGAGAAAAAGCCATTATTGCGAGCCCTTTTCAGCGGCACAGGTAGAAAAAAAAAGGGGGTCGTGGGACGTGTCAAACACCTGGAGAACAAGCCATTAGGGTGTGCCTTTCATCGCTAATGCGACACCCTCGTTACTTGAAAACATATGATTACTCGCACTTTGTGCTAATTACTGAAATGCTTACGAATTGATGGGAAATATTCGTACATCTGCACACCTGATTACGACAAGCGTCTTTCTACAAGAGTTGAGAGAATTTCTACTAACTTATGAAATGTCACATGACTATTGAATGATATTTTTATGCTTTGGTTTGCGTAACTGCTTATTTCATTTGATACCTGTTTTTCAGCTGTGTTGCAGCATTGCTTTTATAAAATGAAATGCATTTGCTAATGTGAACACTTTCTGTCAACAGATCTATTAAATAATTATTTTATGATCCACATTCTTAAAAAAAAAAGGAGCACTTGGAAAGGAAAGAACAATAAGAAGGAACTAATATCAGTAACACATAATATTCTTTTCAAGTACATGGTAATATTTCATTTACAATAAGTTGTTGTGGTGCACCACTTTAATTACATAGACATTAAGATGTGAATATACATTTCCCTTATCTGCATTGTTGTTTAGTGTAATATTTTTTCTGCTTGCGCTATGTCATGTTTAGGTATAAGTTGCTGCTGTTTGCCAGGCATAGTGTTATTGAATTTGACTTTTGCTCATTTATGCTGCTAGCTTTGCCAATTTGCATTTTTTTGCATTGCTGTTTGTGTTGATTTGTTATGTGATGCTGCATTGCCTCGTCCCTTAGTTTAGCATCTGAGCTCAGTAGATTTAAGTTAGCTTAAGAGGGGGTAGACTATATAAGAGAATGAGTTGCAATGAATTGGAAGAAATGCATTGAGAATTAATACGAAAAAAGTACATAAAACAGGTTTAGGTAGGATTTTCTTGGAAATAAATGTTGAGGTAAGAAATGTGTGAACATATAAATACAGAAAGCATGCTTAGATAGAACTTTTTTTGGTGGAAACAGAGGATGAAATAAGAGGAAAGATATATGAAGTTTTGGGTTGGACTGCAGTACCAAATGTTACACTGAAAACGAACCCTGTCCTTTCCTATTGGTGTTATCCCACCATGTGTTTGTGTACCCTTGAGTATTTGTTTTCTTCCTGTCTCTGTGTACTGTTTCATAGAATTTTTCTTCTCTTCTAATACTAAGCTATATTCACTATGAGGAGGAATACTGTTATCCTCAAATATAAGTTGCATTAATAATATGTTATTTTCTTTGTAAAGTTGTTTACAATTCTGTTCTGTTTCAATGTTCATGTGTGAAATTAATGTTTCGAAAACTATTCTCATTATTTTATGTATGTACTTATGTCACTATTTTTGTAACACTGATGTATATGTTTATTTCTATTCTTTTGTAACGCCTGTTTTACTACAAATGTTATCTGTATTGTTATGTTTTTAATGATGTATTTTGTACCTTTGTAATTGTATTCTTATGTTATAAAATTGTAATTGTCACCAGTTCATGACATTATTAACTTGTTAGTTACATTTCACTGCACACGTTTCTGTTGGTCATAGTATGTGGACAATATGTGAGAAGTAGGGACTGTTAGTGTTTGCACGTGTGTTAATAACTCAGCAAGGGACTGGATAACAGCATTGCTGGTTCTAAGGACAATTTCAAAAACTTTGTGAGTGCACAAGTGGTGGTTTATGGACTTGCTATATTCTCCGCAAGACTCTTCGATGGTGAATGTGCTCCTGCACAGTCACAACAGATGGCTGCTGGCTATCTCTCCAAGGACTACAGTGGGTCTGCATCTTTGATGACCCACCAGTACCATTATCTCTACAAGGACTACAGTGGGTCTGCATCTATGATGGCCCACCATGCCATTATTTCTACAAGGACTGCAGTGGGTTTGCACCTCTGGTGGCCCACCAATACCACAATCTCTACCAGGACTACAATGGGTCTGCTCTGTGATGACTTACCTACCAATACTCTTCAAAACTTCGAATGACTCTGCTGTGGGTTTGCTCCATTGTGGCCCATTACCTGTCAGCATGTCAAGAGCCAGCACTGTCTTTCCGTTGGAAGGACAACACTACTTCTTCAAGACTGCATGGAAATCCACTACTTCTGTGTGCATTTTCTTTTACTGCTTAGACTTTGAGAAAAACACTGCTATTTTACTGTGATGAATCAGGACTGTCTTTATGGACTGTGACAAAATTTTAGCTTTTGACCAACGTTGTATCAATAAGTGTGTGCATTTGATATCTTTGTTATTGTAATTATGAAAAATTTTTTTCAAATCTGTATTGGGCACTGCCCAAACCAATTTGTAAAAATTTTTGTGGGGAGCATGGGGGCTATGTAAGTAGGCTGTTTATGTTTTCTCTATGTAAGTAGGCTGTTTATGTTTTCTTATTGGCAACGTTACGTAGCGCTCAATATGAAAATCACTGGCTGTGCTGTGTGCAGTCTGTGGCTAGTTTGCATTGTTGTCTGCCATTGTAGTGTTGGGCAGCGGCAGCTGGCTGTGAACAGCGCGTAGCGTTGCGCAGTTGGAGGTGAGCCGCCAGCAGTGGTGGATGTGGGGAGAGAGATGGCGGAGGTTTCCAATTTGTCATGAACTGATATATATATTATGACTTGTGATGATATCAAGGTAAATACATTGTTTGCTCTCTATTAATATCTTTCATTTGCTAACTATCCCTATCAGTAGTTAGTGCCTTTAGTAGTTTGAATCTTTTATTTAGCTGGCAGTAGTGGCGCTCGCTGTATTGCAGTAGCTTGAGCAGCGAAGATTTTTGTGAGGTAAGTGATTTGTGAAAGGTATAGTTTAATGTTAGTCAGGGCCATTCTTTTGTAGGGAATTTTGAAAGTCAGATTGCGTTGCGCTAACAAAGTATTGTGTGTCAGGTTAAGCACAGTCATATATAAATCGTTCAAAGGGGAAGTTTCAAACGCTCTTGCCGTCAGATATCTTACTTGGTGCGTTTTTAAGCAAAGTACAGGAGAGGCCGGCCGCGGTGGTCTAGTGGTTCTAGGCGCGCAGTCCGGAACCACGGGACTGCTACGGTCGCAGGTTCGAATCCTGCCTCGGGCATGGATGTGTGTGATGTCCTTAGGTTAGTTAGGTTTAAGTCGTTCTAAGTTCTAGGGGACTGATGACCACAGAAGTTAAGTCCCATAGTGCTCAGAGCCATTTGAACCATTTGAAAGTACAGGAGAAATTATAAATTACTCGCTAAGTAATGTCTCAGCAGTGGTTTTTTTTTTTTTTTTTGGCCAGTATCGTTAAGATCTTGTTAACATTTTGTAAGTTTGACAGCTTTGAGTTATGTCAGCGATGTTACATGGCTACATCTGTGGTGTTAGATTTGCATACTGCACTGCACACAATCTAAAGACACCAATTAACTCCGGAAATACGAAACTACCAGTGCATTCATACCCTGGCGTATACAAAATTAATTGTAATGACTGTGGAAAATTCTATATAGGCCAAACAGGCCGAAATTTCCGAAAACATACCAGAAACTGTGACACAAATCCATCTACACGATTTAACCATGTAAAAACTGAAAATCACAATATAGACCAGATTGAAAATTCGATGCAAATTCTCCACATAACACCATAAGGCCCAATATTGAACTTTCTGGAAGAGATAGAAATCTATATATACACCTGCAAATATCCAGAAAAAATTCTAAGCGAAGAAACCGATTTAAAACATAAAAACTATTTTGATAATTTTATTGATATTATTGACCATGGATAATTTCATAAAACGAACACTAATATACAGCTGCAAAGATTTTACTATCACACAAGTCCATAGATGTAGCCATGTAACATCGCTGACATAGCTCGAAGCTGTCACAAACTTACAAGATGTTAACAAGATCTTAACGATACTGGCCAACAAATAAAAATGCCACCGCTGAGACATTACTTAGCGAGTAATTTACAATTTCTCCTGTGCTTTGCTTAAAAACGCACCAAGTAAGATATCTGACGGCAAGAGCGTTAATGACGTTATATGGAAATAAGTCTTACGCCAAATGTACAAAATAATTACTTATTAGGAAAACTCACAGTTATATGACCTAAACACCGTATTAAATGTTGCAGAGTGCTTCAAAATGGCCTTTGAGCTGAAATAGGCCTATAGCCAATGAAAATAAACTACCAATAATAACAACTGCTACACAAAGCAGCGTTTTGGCGTAATGTACACATAATGTCCTTACTTTTCAAGCTAGTATTGAGTCATAATTATGTATAGTTTAATAACATAGTTTACAGACAAACTGAGGGGCTGGCTACGGGCTGACCTTTAGCGAGTATAATCGCCAATATTTTCGTTAGCCATGTTGAGCATCTGTTCTTTTCGTTGCACCTAAGCATTTACATAATGTAATGTGTTACCGTTGCCATGCTGACAATGTACTACTCTTGTACAGTGGTCCCAGCGAACGTGTTCAACAATTTCAGAAGATGTAATAACATCCGATGAATATTCTAATTATACTCGAACGCTACAACTTCCTCTTGCTGTATTTGGGTTTCCTTGTTACCTTAGAAGAAAATAAAATTACGTACGGCATATGTAGGATAGAAATTACTGCAGATAGTATTATCCACAGTTCATCCAACCACACACACAAATATAAGACGGCAGCATTATGGGCTATATTGCAGCGAACCAAACAAGTACTGGTCAGCAAACAAGACTACGAACAAGAATTGAAAATTATTAAATACGTAGCACATAATAATCGATATTCTATGCAAACAGTAGAGATGCTTAACCAACAGGCACAGCATTAGAGGCAAAAAGAGAGTAATCATGGGCTCACTCTCACACCTGTCGTTAAGGGTACGGCATGCTATGTGTATGTAAAGTACCATACATAACAATTATATCTGACAAAGTGGGCAAATGGTTTAAAAAAGGCGGGATAACCTCTGCGTTTTACATACCAAATAAAGTGGTCGTGCAGTCTTGACGGCAAAAAAACCCGTATTCACAAACCACATGCACTGTCGGGTGTCTGTAACTGTAATGATTGGCAATGCCTTTATGTTGGACAAAAGGGAAGTTCTTTCGCAAGTCGGTCAAAGAACATCAGGGCACAGATGATTCGATATCTGCCTTAACTAATCACCTACAAACAGACACGCACTCTATCCTTGGCACAAGTAATAACCTAAGCATCCTCCATATACAGCCGGAAGTTCGAGTCCTTAACTATTTGTAAGAAACTGACATTTTACGCAATTTGAACCATAAAACACCATATACAATAAATGAGCATAACACTTTGAAACACACGATTCTATTAAACAATTATAAGTTTCTAAAATGATAAGCCACAGGTCCAGACCTATTTTTGAGAATTTTTATGATGGTCTTTATATTTATGCATTTTACATACATCACATGAGCCCATATCCTACATACACATATTAAAAAAGGTTTTGGATCACCTCGGTTCCGGAACCTGTACAGAAAACTGGAATGGAGATCCACATAAACATCATTTTCGCCCCTTTAATTGCCCAAGAAGACCGCACATTGCATGTTGTACCACCATACAGCGAGACCTTCATAGATGGTGGTCCAGATTGCTGTGACACCGGTACTTCTAATACCCAGTAGTACGTCCTCTTGCGTTGATGCTTGCCTGTATTCATCGTGGCACACTAACCACAAGTCCATCAAGGCAATGTTGGTCCACACTGTCCCACTCCTCAACGGCGAAATGTCGTAGATCCCTCAGAGTTGATGGTGGGTCACGTTGTCCATAAACAGCCCTTTGCAACCTATCCCAGGCTTGTTCGATAGTATTCATGTCTGGAGATCATGCTGGCTACTCTAGTCGAGCGATGTCGTTTACCTGAAGGAAGTGATTGACAAGATGTTCACGATGGGAGCCCGAATTGTCGTCCTTGAAGACGAATGACTCGCCAGTATGCTGACGCCATGGTTGCACTGTTGGTCGGAGGATGGCATTCACGTCTCGTACAGCCGTTACGGCTCCTCCCGTGACTACCAGTGGTGTACGTCGGCCCCACATAATGCCACCCCAAAACAGCAGGGAACCTCCACATTGTTGCACTCGCTGGACAGTGTGTCCAAGGCGTTCAGCTTGACGAGGTTGCCTCCTACCACGTCACGGACGATTGTCTGGTTGGAGGCGTATACGATATTCATCGGTGAAGATAACGTGATGCAAATCCTGAGCGGTACATTTGACATGTTGTTCGGCCCTTCCGCACCGCGCTGCACGGTGTCGTGGTTGCAAAGATGGACCTCGCCATGGACGTCGAGAGTGAATTTGCGCATTATGCAGCCTATTGCACACAGTTTGAGTCGTGACACGACGTCCCTTGGCTGCATGAATAGCATTATTCTATATGGTCGCGTTGCTGTCAGGGTTTCTCCGAGCCATAACCCGTAAGTAGCGGTCACCCACATCAGTAGTAACCCTCGGGCGGCCTGAGCGAGGCATGTCATCGACAGGTCCTGTCCCTCTGTATCTCCTCCATATCCGAACAACGTCGCCTATGTTCACTCCGAGACACCTGGACACTTCCCTTGTTGAGAGCCCTTCCTGGTTGAAAGTAACAATGCGGACGCGATTGAACCGCGATATTGACCGTCTAGGCATGGTTGAAAAACAGACAACACGAGCCGTGTACCTCCTTCCTGGTGGAATGACTAGAACTGATCGGCTGTCGGACTCCCTCCATCTAACAGGCGCTCCTCATGGATGATTGTTTGCATCTTTGGGCGGGTTTATTGACATTTCTGAACAGTCAAAGGGACTGTGTCTGTGACACAATATTCAAAGTCAACGCCTATCTTTAGGAGTTCTGGGAACTGGGGTGATGCAAAACTTTTTTGATGCGTGTATATAAGGACTCTTCTGTCCGCCCCTCGTGGTCTCGCGGTAGCGTTCTCGCTTTCCAAGCACGGGGTCCCGGGTTCGATTCCCGGCGGGGTCCGGGATTTTTCCTGCCTCGAGATGACTGGGTGTTGTTGTGTCGTCTCTATCATCATCATTCATCCCCATTACGGTCGGAGGAAGGCAACGGAAAACCACCTCCATTAGGACCTTGCCTAGTAAGGCGGTGGGGGTCTCCCCCATCGTTCCCCTACGCTCTGTAAAGAAGCATGGGACTTCATTTCCATTTCATATAACGACTCACTTGGTTTAGTTTATCTTACAATTACCTCTTATCATGGCTTTTGCTGTCTAATCCCCCCTTCACTTGTTTGGCCTATCTACCATTGCCTTGTTGCCTAATACTGCACGTAGTTTTACAAGTGTGTGATGTTCAGGCTTATTTTTTTCCTATTCATTTTGTTGCTTCTCCTCTTAGCCATCTTTCTGTATCATTATTGCTTTGTATAGTGTATGGCGCCCACTCTGATCAGGTTTACTTGCTGTTTCGCTGCTTAAATTACTAAGCTCATATTTTACATTTGTGATCGTTTTATATATTTTATTTTCCATCACTCGAGCCCATTTACTATCATCATGTGATGATTTACGTAGCATAGTCTAAGTTACCATTAACTTTTATCACTGTTGTTATTGTTTTTATCCCTTGTTCATTCACTTCACCTACGTACCATTGTCGTGTTGACTAAAAACGCCACATACTTCAGAGTTATGTAGCCTACCAGCATACCACAGCTTGTTCATATTCTATTATGTTCTTAAATGAAGTATTGTAAGTGCTCGTACCAGTCAGTCAGGATTTTCTCTATCTGTGCTGATAACGTCAGTTTACCTCCTTGCACACCGCTGGCGGCTGCGCCACGCCGCTCCTCCAGACATCAGGCGTGGGCCTCCACTCAGTCGCGGTTGGCGTCCATACCGAGTGGCTGCCCGGCGGCAGACACTGTGAGTACAGTGTTTGTTGTTGGTTTCATTTTCTTTCGTCCCACCTGTCCGGAAGTTACATTTTCAGGTCACATTGATTATTAGGCCTTCCCCTTTTTTCTAGTTCCGCTAACACCAATATGCAGTTATTTGGAGCTCTTGCACTGACTGGCCCGACCGCACATAAAGTGTTACTAAGTTCAACAAGTATGTCGCCTTGTTTCGGTAGTCTGCTCTTCTGGTTTTTACAGATGTATTACATTATATTTCTTACCCCCTCTCCTTTGTATATTACAGTTCCACGTACCTGAAGATGGGATTTTAAGCTTTCGAAACCGGCCTTGGTTTGAAAAAATAATTTGTAACACTGAAGCGGATTTCTCTAAATTAATTATTACCTTTACTTATTGTAAAAATGATAATATTCAGAGTAAGTTCTTTTTGATTTTAAAATTTAGTGAGGCGCTAATACTGATGATGGTGCGGGGATATGGAAGGTGGGGTACTAGGTAATATCTGAGCGCACTCACGTGTAATGGCCTCAGTAAGTTGTTAAATTGAACTGCGAACTGTTAGCCGTGTAAGTGATGTATAATACGCGTACGTTTCTACATAATAGGACAACTAGAAATCCTGAAGGTACCATAATAATCCAGCAGTTCACACATCACAAACATCTCGCCTCTAAATGTAATAATACATGAGAAACGCCAAACACACGAGAAACGAGATTGGGAACTTTTTCCCCTAACGTGTCGCGCAGAACGCAAATAAAGAAAAATCGTTACTGATAGCAGAAAACATTATTTAGAAGCAAACAAAACCATATGAGAATTTCTCAGAACCGCGGAACAGAGTTTGTCTACAGGTTAATCTCATTTATTTTCCAGTGGACTTCCTCAACCTCTAGAGGTAGTTTGAAGGTAACCTGAACCCGAGTCCTCTGCTGGCAGCCTCGTTCCCATTTTACGTCCGCAGCACCTGCAGTCTAATTAAACCTCACGCCGAATTCTCGCTACTTCTTAATTACGACGTTTTCTTTACTCACACGACTTTGCTTTCGGCGCGGTAAAACCCCTTTTTTGTTCAAACCTCCAGTAATTAATTTTCTTTTTCCTTTCGCTTGTGAATGAGACAGGCACCAGTGTTGTGCTCGCTCCTATCTTGTACGTCGGAGATGAAATTAGAGATCACTATAGACCTCTGACTGCACTGTTTGAGGTAGCATTACAACATGAAAGAATACAGGTCGTATTTTCGTTGGTACTGTAGTTCCCAATGTCGGTATCGTCACACAGCGCAAGTGTTAAGAACCCATTAAGGAGCTTAGATATGCTAGGGGCGTTACCACTGGAATAACAGGGGGGCTGCCCCAAAGTACCGTTATCCAAGATGGCGGCAGTGACGTCACAGACACATCCCAAGTGACCGCATCCATGATGGCGGCCGTGACACCACAGAGACACCCCCAGTGGCGTCATCCAAGATAGTGGCACTGCATCACAGACACTTCCCCATTGACGTCAATCACGATGGCGGATTTTGGCAGGAGGAAGGTCAAATGGACTACCTCCACTAATCTAACCCCTCTCCCCCCCCCTCCCCCCCAGCAAATGGGGTAGTTCGAATCCCAACATGATAATGCGCCACACCTAATAAAATGGAGGGAAAAATTGACTTGTCTTTATTATGTAACCAATTTCAAGCACGTGTGTTCGCCACTGGATCTGGACTCCAACTTACTTAGTTCATATCGTTGCCATCAGAGAGCGTCACTGTGACGTCAAATAATGTCGCAAATGCCGTTATTCAAGATGGCTGCACCCGGTGTAATGGCTTGGTACACAGAGGATGCTGTTCAAAATGGTTCAAATGGCTCTGAGCACTATGGGACTTAACTTCTGAGGTCATCAGTCCCCTATAACTTAGAACTACTTAAACCTAAATAACCTAAGGACATCACACACATCCATGCCCTAGGCAGGATTCGAACCTGCGACCGTAGCGGTGGCGCGGTTCCAGACTGAAGCGCCTAGAACCGCACGGCCACACCGGCCGGCTGGACGCTGTCGTGGCTACGGTCGCAGGTTCGAATCCTGCCTCGGGCATGGATGTGTGTGATGTCCTTAGGTTAGTTAGGTTTAAGTTGTTCTAAGTTCTAGGGGACTAATGACCTCAGCAGTTAAGTCCCATAGTGCTCAGAGCCATTTGAACCATTTGAACGCTGTCGTGACGTCAGCTTATCACGCGAGTACCGTTATTCAAGATTGCTCTGACATCCCGAACACGCCACGCCGTCCGACATTTCGCGAGCACGTTGGGGCTGTTGACAGCTGCCACGTCGTCTGACAGTTGGCGAGCACGTGGGACTGCCCGGTCGCCGCAGCCGTCGCATCGGCTCGCGCTCACAACACGCCGTGGTCCTGCCTGCCGCGGCAGCGTAACTGTACATCACCGTTTGACCCCACAGCCTCAAGCCCGCACCTTTATACTCACGCCGTACTTAATCTTCTGTAAGTATGCTAAATAAAGCAACACCCACACTGCGCATCTAACCTATCAATTACCTAAGTACTTAATTCCATTTCAATTTTAATCATATTCAATAATTAAATTTACAATTTCAGAATTCAATGATCAAATGAGAAGTTCCACATTTTCCCCCATCAGCGCGGTGTTCATTCATGACCCAGCACCCAGCACCCCTAGAATGCTGCACTCATATTGGCCACGTGATTCGACATCATATAGGTTTGAAAAGGTGTTCACTATACTTTCAACTACCTAGTTTCAACTACTTTTCAAGGTTCAGACCACCACCTCTTCCTAGGAACCACCGCTGAGTTTGAATTCTGGTAGTAAAGAAAGGTCACTTGCGCTTTCGCCACCAACCTAATAAAATTGTTGCAAACTAAGCTCACCATGGCCGCTAACCTAAGTCACCATGTCGCAACCTCTTCCTAGGGGCGAGTGGTAAAAGTACTCAGCCTGCACTAGGCTGATGGAGAGAGGATGGAGTGTACTTTATTTATTTTGGATCAATTTATTTAGGGATGGAGTATACGTATCACAGAACACACGCTCAGACATGCCCTACATCATACAAACCTGTAAACTGCTCCTACATAACTCATGTATAAGGATCTACACACACGCTTTCTAATTGTAAACCGTCAAAAATAACGCATAGCACAGCCTACAGACATGCGATCCACTCGTAAATAATGCAATGCATTTACGTCGACAGAGCCAAACCACTCTTAAATAATAATAATAATTCATCTAAAAGACGCTGCAAACGTGCTTGCTAATGCCCACAAGGAGATGGGGAGTCCAGGTGAGGTGGCGGTCGAGTGTGAGGCCAAGGTATTTGAGGGTAGGAGTGAGGTTGATAGGACGGCCATAAATGGTGAGGTGGAAATCATGGAGGCGGAAGGAGCGGGTGGTGCGGCCTATGATGATCGCCTGGATCTTGGAGGGATGGTCTTCCGACTTGTATGGGGGCGAGAGTTTTCGTGTTGCAAGAACACTTTTCGTGATGGTGTTTACCCTCCACATACTGCCACCAATCACCTGTGGACACCTACTGTGCTTACATCCTGCTTTGACAGAAACCATTTCGTCCAGGGCTGTCTTTGATGATTATACTCCATGTTTTCCGCTCATGTAATGACAGCAGTTATGAAATTTGACTTAATGTGCAGGGATTACATTTACCTTTGATTGTTCTGCCACCTAGTGTTAGAACAAAGAGCTACGTACTTGCAGGTTTAATGATGAGCCAATTGGCGCTCCATGAGTGATGGGGAAAATAAAGTGTGATTCAATATGTAACGCTCCAACAAGCTTTGACATTCAGGATAAAGTTCACATCAATTTTTAATATACGTACAATATTATGCCGTACCGCCATATTTCGAAAGTTGATCAGGGAGTTTTCTGAATATTAATATGTGAGAGAACGGTGGTCTCCGGTGGCTCGCTACAGAATAATTGCAGTTCGTTACCCCCATTTATATTCTATCGATACTGCACTGACAATATGTGCGCAGCAGTGCAAATTCCGGCAGTATGAAATACGTTTCGGTATGGACTGTGCTGGAAACAAACTTGTTCCACTTACTCAAGTTACCTGCTGCTCTCAACGGCAACGCGCGCTTCACTCTTAGTCATAAAGCTTGCATTCATTACTGATCGGTTCTGTCTCGGATTTGTTTTCATGCCAGTGTAAGATGTACGTTATGTTACATGGGTAGCAAAATAATTGGCGATGGGTGAAGTAGAGAAGACATAAACAGACTTACTATAACACCGAAATAATTTTTGAAAAAGAGGGTTTTGTTAACATCTAATATAAACTGAAGTGCTGGGATGTCTTTTCTGAAGGTAAAAACGAAATCAGTTGGAAAGACGCGTTCTCAGACATGAAGGAACTATCAGTTTGGTAATGGAGTGAATTGTAAGGGCTAAAAATTGTAGAGGGACACAAAGGGAAAAACACAATAAGCAGGTCCAAATCGATGTTGGTTGCAGTGGTTATTTGGAGATGATGATGCTTGTACAGGATTGATCTGCACTGACTGCTGTAGCAAAACCAGTCTTCGAACTAAAGACCACAACAACAACAAGCACTGGCAGAAGTAGAGCTGTGAGGACTGGTCGCCAGTTGTGCTTGGGTAACTCAGTAGGTAGAGCACTTGCCCACGAAAGACAAAGGTCCCAAGTTCGAGTCTTTTTCGGACATACAGTTTTAATCAGCCATGCAGTTTCATATCAGCACACACTGCATTACAGAGTGAAAATTTCATTCGGCAAACAACAAGTTTCATGTTAACACCGATACGTGTCCCTGATAGGAAACACTCATAAAGTATCTACGAAGAGCCTCCGAAATTTTGTCGGTGTAGTCCGAGCGCATTACGTATAATGTTTTTCAGAAGATCTACAAGTATCACCGAGTGCCTCTGAGGGTGTTCATGTAGCCATAAGTTTGCACAAATGCGTTAAAAAAGTTCATTTAGCGATGTTCATTTAAGACCAGTGCAGTGTGTACAAAGAGTAATGACAGAACTAGCAAACTTCAAGGAGTGACAATATTACAAGCAACCACACTACTTCGCCGTAATGCGAGCTACTGGCTCTTGTACTATCCTTACAGGTTTTCAACGAAGACCATAAATATAGTAAACTTCCCACCCACCCATCCACTCCGACACACGTTCCTTATCTTACATGTACTGACGTCGCATCTGCAAGTGTACTATCCGCCGGAGGCATCAAGTAAATATTGACCCGAGGTAACATAGTTCCAAAATGGAAAATACAGCAAAGATATACCGACTCACATGTATATGCTTCTCAGCTTTTGGAACGAACAGTGTGCAGTATCAAGGCAAGCCCCTTGGACTCCTTAATATGCTGTGTCATAAACAGTATGAGTAATTCATATCAGAAATTTACGTGTCTTGCATCATATATGGATATGTGTATTGCGTCACGTATTATACGAGGACTATTCGGAAAACAAGGACCGACTGGTCGCAAAATGGAACTCCGATGAAGCTTTGCACAGATGTGTTGCACAGTGTATCTAGAATGGCTGTCGATCACATTACATCGCTCTTTTCAGTTCTGAGCACACAGTAAGCATCTAAAGGTGCCTATAAAATAGTGTCTCCCGCCGTGCAAGAGGGTCTGGTGAGAGAATTTCGCCGTATGTCACGCAGCCCACATAACATAACAGTCAGCCGTTTCCTTCTTGGTGACGATTCTCGACCACCTGCTCCAGGGGCAATGAACATGCTCCTGTAGCGTGTTTGATCACACACAATACATCCCGTAATTGGTTCCCTCTGAGTTTCATCTCCGCTCACAAGAACCACTGGTTATGAAGACGACATTTTGGCACAGACAACGAGTTATAGACCATAGTCAGAAAGAAAGCACAGGTGACTGCTTTCTATGACGAGGGTATTGGAAAGTTGGCACAACGCTACGACAAATGTCTAGACCGGAGAGGCGACTATGTACCGAAGTAGCTGGAACGTGTAGTTAACCGCTGCAAATAAAACATATTTGATTTTCACGGTTGTTTCATTTCGCGACCGATCGGTCCTTACTTTCTGAATAGCCATCTTATAGATGATTGGAGTCACAGGCAAGGACCTGGTATACGCTGATGTTTTGGCTCTTCCTTTCATTGACGGCATTCAACACTCCGCAACAAATTAAGGAATCACTTTTTTTCGAAATGCCGCAATTGTCTGCCATTGCAACGCAGAAGTTTGATATTTGGCTCAAAGATGCCTACAACCCACCTCTGCAAAGGTGCAAAAGCATGGCGCCCTGCGCCGACGCCCTCAGGCTCGAAGACGCTTCAAATAGCAAGTTGTCGACACGTGCGGCAGAGGTTAATGTGACACGCAAGATGGGTTATCGGTGTCACATCATCACCAAACTGCCGCATAATTCTGCCCAACGCCATCATGGACGTGGGGAGATTGTCGCTCTCGCTCTCACCCAAAATTCACACCTTCTTTTGACGCCTCTGCGATGGAGGTCTCATACACGACAAACAGCGTTGAAACCACACGGTTTTCTTACGCGTGATCGAGGGACTTCAGATACACCACCGCTCAGATTCGACACAAAGAGACCTCAGAGGGTGGCATAAAAAGTGTCAGTGAGGCCTTCCCTATGCTTGAGGTGTTGATTTCCAAACATTTCGCAGTAGAAAACGACAGTTGTGAGTGTGATGGGCTATATGAGGACTTCTGGACAACGTTTGACGCTAATGACTTCCACGGACGTTTCAACCCCTATCTAACAACGTTGCGGTACTGCGCGCCTGTGGAGCGCAGCACAACAGCAATTTTTCTCTTGTGTACAGGTTGTAAGCACTAGGAACTATTCAAAGCCAGTCGAAGAAATCTGAACGTGATCTGAGGCAGGCAATAGTGCTTATGCTTTCTCACCACTGCTGTTTCACGGTCTCCTGTGACGAGCTCACGGAATGGTGCGATAATAATAGATTCATGAATGAAATGGCAAAGGGACCCCTTAAGCTCCCCCCTCAACCCCCCCCCCCCTCCTCCCCGCAAGTTCTGCAGTGCCCCCAGTGGCACCTCTCCACATTTATTGACAAATTAAAAAAAGTATCTTTGCAGAGGGAATCTGTGAATTAGTCCCAAATGCCAGCAGGCAGGCTACCACTTGACGCTCCTTCGATGCTAGTTGCCAGCCTTCTGGAGTCTTGGATACTTCGCAAGTACATTTTTAAAATTCTCAATAAATGTGGGCAGGTCCCACCGACGGTACTGGCAAACTGCGAAGTCTTAAGGGTGTCCCTCTAACGCAATGTGTTAATGTTGCCACGGGACAAGGACGTAGCCAGGATTTTGTCTAAGGGGGTGTCCGATTTGTTAAAGAGGACCTTAAATAGACAAACGTTTTTCAGTTGCTTCTGACAACACATTTATCTATTTATTAATTCTACATACATAATTTGCTTTTGGGAGGCCTTTGTAGGAATAGTATTATAATAAATACTCAAATGCACAATTGAATATTTCTTTATTTGGCAATTTGACGACTTTACTCTAATGCCACACTAATTAATATTCTCTACCCGGTCTTATAATATAAGTTTCACTATAGCAGAGTAGCAGAATCTTAATGCTGCGTTGAATAATTTATGTCAAATCGATTCAGATCTCTTTTTTACAATAACCATCTTTCTCCTACTAAAATACTGTATTCAGATTTACGACTTACTTGAAACCAAGTCAAAATCTCTTCAGCACGGAAAAGCATCCCAAGTTCCTCAAATCAACCCCAAATTTTATTAAAGTATCTTTCACTTTTTTAAATTATTCACTCTCTTTCAGTGATTATTGATTTTTTTTTTAA
Organism: Schistocerca piceifrons; assembly: GCF_021461385.2. Taxonomy (NCBI): domain Eukaryota; kingdom Metazoa; phylum Arthropoda; class Insecta; order Orthoptera; family Acrididae; genus Schistocerca; species Schistocerca piceifrons. The sequence goes on along the minus strand of NC_060144.1, from coordinate 531,869,618 downwards.
ATTATTCCAACAGTTAACTTAAAACTACAGCAACTAAATTTATTTATGAACCAAAACGGAATACACAAATGCTATGAGCTATAGTTTACAGATCTTAAGACTGATTCATGCACTAATTTCAGCTAGACTTCTAATGTATGCGACCTCATAATTATGTTGTACTTATCCCCAGTAATATGATTACACAGTATTTCATGCTAATAAACTAGTCTACGATGTAAAACATACTTTCTCGTTTATATAACGTTTATTTACAAATATGTTAGAGTTGTAACGGTTGGAATCACTGTTCAAAGGTACTATGAATAAGACATTTCACAGTATAACATCGTTCCGTAGGGCACTTGAACACGTGATGTATGTCGCCGTTCCACAAGTGAGCCACCTTTATGTACAGAGTACAAAATGATGATCTCTAGCCGCCTTCCAATGTAAGTATGCCTTTCAGTGCAGGCAGTGTCCGAAGTGATGTTCGGCTCGCCTTCGACGCAGCTCTTGTCATTTGAGGAGAGAGACTGCATCTTTAAGGGAACTGGAATCTGCCAAGAAAGGAAGGAATCTGGAAGGATTTGGCTGTGGCCTGTACTACAGGACAAACCCCAGCATTTTCCTAAATTGAAAATGGAAACCATGTGAAAACATTTTCAAGGTTGCAGTGGATGGATTCGAACCACATCGCCTCCTGAATAATGGGATTGCTAGCTCAGTGCCTCTAGGGGCAGAGCTACCCAGGTCAGTGCAGAATTCAGAAAAACTGGCTGTTGTGCATTGTTTTCAAATAAAATAAAATGCATCACAACAAAAGATAGAATTCTGACACTGCAAGTTTTTCCTGTAATTGTGGATCGTTCGTCATTTGATGGTGCATAAATGCATGAATACTTCAAGATTTAATTGTGCATGGAATTCGTGGCTTGAGTTATGACATTATTACAACAGCGTAAATACATTTTGTACACAAGGGGCGGGGCGGTGGGGATGAAAGGCTGTCGGCTCAGACGAATTCAAGCACCCCACTGAAATTTTTTTAAAAACAAATGACCTATAGATATACTGTTATCACATACCCCTGCAGCTCTCCACAAACCCCTCCCCATCGTTCCGTATCGGAACCAGTTTCCATAATCGAGTACCGTCCGGAAGACCAGATTAGGCAATATTTGGCCGTTTGGGCTAATAATGATAGAATTTTGAGCATTTTTTTAAAGAAACGCAATCATCATCGTTGGGCGATATTTTTATTGATTAACGTGACCTTTGGGTGACGCAGGAAAAGCCAAGTGTATTTTTATTCACTGATTTTAATTTAATGTTATTTGAAATGATCTTTACCGCTCCACTGCATTTGAAATAGGTCTATTGTAAACCTCAAAGTTCTACCAGTCACCAAACAATGACTGCAGTGCTAACGTTAGACTGTTGCAGATAGGTAATTAGGCTATTACACCAGTCCGTACATATTTTTAAGTCATCATAACACTAGTGGACGAATCAAAATCTGTTTTCTAATTTTTTCTTGTTACACACTTATCCATAACTAGAAACTTTCAGAACAGCACACAGAACAAAAACAATAAACGGCAGAACTTACATTAAATTCAACTAGAGGTAAGAACTGAACTGATTAACAGAACAACAAATGGGCTCAAGTAAGGCAACAGTGTTTTATACACTACTGGCCATTAAAATTGCTACACCACGAAGATGACGTACTACGGACGCGAAATTTAACCGACAGGAAGAAGATGCTGTGATATACAAATGATTAGCTTTTCAGAGCATTCACACAAGGTTGGCGCCGGTGGCGACACCTACAACGTGCTGACATGAGGAAAGTTTCCAACCGATTTCTTATACACAAACAGCAGTTGACCGTCATTGCATGGTGAAACTTCGTTGTGATGCCTCGTGTAAGGAGGAGAAATGCACACCATCACGTTTCCGACTTTGATAAAGGTCGGATTGTAGCCTATCGCGATTGCGGTTTATCGTATCGCGACATTGCTGCTCGCGCTGGTCGAGATCCAATGACTGTTAGCAGAATTTGGAATTGGTGGGTTCAGGAGGGTAATACGGAACGCCGTGATGGATCCCAACGGCCTCATATTACCAGCAGCCGACATGACAGGCATCTTATCCGCATGGATGTAACGGATCGTGCAACCACGTCTCGATCCCTGAGTCAACAGATGGGGACGGTTGCAAGACAACAACCATCTTCACCGAACAGTTCGACGAAGTTTGCAGCAGCATGGACTATCAGCTCGGACACCATGGCTGCGGTTACACTTGACGCTGCATCACAGACAGGAGCGCCTGCGATGGTGTACTCAACGACGAACCTGGGTGCACGAATGGCAAAACGTCATTTTTTCGGATGATTCCAGGTTCTGTTTACAGCATCATGATGGTCGCATCCGTGTTTGGCGACATCGCGGTGAACGCACATTGGAAGCGTGTATTCATCATCGCCATACTGGCGTATCACCCGGCGTGATGGTATGGGGTGCCATTGGGTACACGTCTCGGTCACCTCTTGTTCGCATTGACGGCACTTTGAACAGTGGACGTTACATTTCAGATGTGTCACGACGCCTGGCTCTACACTTCACTCGACCCCTGCGAAACCCTACATTTCAGCAGGATAATGCACGACCGCATGTTGCAGGTCCTGTACGGGCCTTTTGGATACAGAAAATGTTCGACTGCTGCCCTGGCCACCACATTCTCCAGATTTCTCGGCAATTGAAAACGTCTGGTCACTGGTGGCCGAGCATCTGGCTCGTCACAATACGCCAGTCACTACGCATGATGAACTGTGGCATCGTGTTGAAGCTGCATGGGCAGCTGTACCTGTACACGCCATCAAAGCTCTGTTTGACTCAATGCCCAGGCGTATCAAGGCCGTTATTACGGCCAGAGGTGGTTGTTCTGGGTACTGAGTTCTCAGGATCTACGCATCGAAATTGCGTGAAAATGTAATCACATGTCAGTTCTAGTATAATATATTTGTCCAATGAACACCCGTTTGTCATCTGCATTTCTTCTTGGTGTAGCAATTTTAATGGCCAGTAGTGTATTTGGTCTTGGCTAAAGTGGGGATAGGTGTAGGTAACCTGTCGATGGCCTTGTTGACTATCGATAGTGCATATCCCCGTTGCGTCCTACGGCTGAAAATCAGAATCCCTTGATACTACGCAATGGTCTTGCTATCTTAATATTGCGTCGACGACGAGTTGGGGAGTGCCGGCAGAGGTGTGGGCCATCCCTGCAGGGCTGCCGCAGCTGCCGCCGCCACAGAGATGGATGGCGAGGCGAGTACCGAGACGAGCCCGGCCTGCGGGGCGGCCGCCTTATTGATACGTTTCTCAATTCTGGAGAGCCATCAGGGGCAAGACGGGGCGTCCACCGGATAAATCTGCATAATTGGCCGGCCGGCGCGCCGTCGCCCGCCTAGAAGCTCTGGGCCCCGAACAGGCGCTGCGTTGCGTTTGGGGCCACCTGCTCCTGACGTAAGACGCCGGTTTCCGCGTTTGCTAAGTCTCAGTCCTCTCCAGTAAGTCCCTCTCACCGCTATGTTATTCTTCAGCCTGATACCGAGTGGTAACATTTAAAAGTGCAACGTACTGAAACGCATGGTGCACTAGCTAACAACAGGGTATGCTAATCGCATTACGGGACTGCTTTTCCGAACAGTCATGCAATATATGTAAATTCACATCAATTCATAGTGAAGACCCATGATGAACCAGAATAATTAATTATAACCGCAGAAATGAATTGAAATTAAATATATGACTGACCATCAGTTTCCATGGCAACGGCCTTGCCGCAGTGGATACACCGGTTCCCGTGAAATCACCGAAGTTAAGCGCTGTCGGGCGTGGTCGGCACTTGGATGGGTGACCATCCAGGCCGCCATGCGCTTTTGCCATTCTTCGGGGTGCACTCAGCTTCGTGATGCCAATTGAGGAGACTTTGAACAGAAGCCTGTTGCTAAGGCAAAATATTCCAATTTTCTCGGTGTGTGTATTGACGAGAAATTGAATTGGAAGAAACACATTGATCGAATGGTAGCGGCTTCGGTCAAGAATACCATCATACCGACCGGGAGAGCGGTGTGCTGACCCCACGCCCCTCCTATCCGCATCCTCCACTGAGGATGACACGGTTGTCGGATGGACCCCGCTAGGCCACTCGTGGGCTGAAGACGGAGTGCTTTTTTTATCAGTTTCCATAGTAACCTAAAACAGACTTGCATACTGGTTCGAAATACGGGAATCTTCTGGAAGCACACTAGGGTTCAGTCTAGGTTCCCTTATTGTTCTTAATAGATATTAATGACTTGCCACTCTATATTAACTAAGATGCAAAGCTAGTTCTTTTTGCTTTAGATACAAATAGAATAATCACACCCAACAAACAAGAATCAGCTGAGGAAATTCTAAACAACGTCTTTCAGAAAATTATTAAGTGGTTCTCTGAGGCCGCGCGGGATTAGCCGAGCGGTCTTAGGCGCTGCGGTCATGGACTGTGCGGCTGATCCTGGAGGTGGTTCGAGTTCTCCCTCGGGCATGGGTGTGTGTGTTTGTCCTTAGGATAATTTAGGTTGACTGATGACCTTAGCAGTTAAGTCCCATAAGATTTCACACATATTTGAACATTTGAAAGGTTCTCTGCAAGTGGACTCTCACTAAATTTAGAGAAAACACAGTACATACAATTCCGTACACTAAATGCAATAACATCATTGCTAAATATAGACTTCGAACAGAAGCTTGTTGCTAAGGCAAAATATTCAGCCGGCCGCGGTGGTCTAGCGGTTCTAGGCGCTCAGTCCGGAACTGCGCGACTGCTACGGTCGCAGGTTCGAATCCTGCCTCGGGCATGGATGTGTGTGATGTCCTTAGGTTAGTTAGGTTTAAGTAGTTCTAAGTTCTAGGGGACTGATGACCACAGCAGTTAAGTCCCATAGTGCTCAGAGCCATTACAAAATATTCACATTTTCTGGGTGTGTGTATTGACGAGAAATTGAATTGGAAGAAACACATTGATGATCTGCTGAAACGGTTAGGTTCAGCTACTTATGCTATTAGGGTTACTGCAAATTTTGGTGATAAACATATCAGTAAATTGGCCTACTATGCCTACTTTGATTCACGGCTTGCGTATAGCATCATATTTTGTGGTAATTCATCATTAAGAGAAAACTTATTCATTGCACAAAAATGTGTAGTCAGAAATATAGCTGAAGCCCAGTCGAAATCATCTTGCAGAGATTTATTTAAGGGATTCGGGGCACTCACAGTACCTTCACTTTACATATATTCACTTATGAAATTTATTAACAACCCATTCCAATTCAAAAATAATAACTAGAAGAAAAGATGATCTTCACTATTCTGTGTTAAATCTGAGTTTGACACAGAAAAGGGTGAATCATGCTGCCACAAAAATCTTTTGTCATTTGCCAAATAGCATTACATGTCTGACAGATAGCCAACCATCATTTAAAAACAAATTAAAATAATTTCTGAACAACAACTCCTTCTGCTCAATGTAGGAATTTTTAGATATGAAGTAGTAATTGTGCAAAAAGTCATTATATTGTGTAAAAAACTTATGTTAAACTGTCACGTTCCACATTATTACGATATGTCGTATTCATGGCCTATGGAGCACGTATTACTATAATGTAACGTAACACGGGCACAGATCCAAACGCCCCCAGGTCAGGGTCCCTGCTGAGTCCCTCTTGGACGGCTAGCAACGGGAGGTGGTCATTGTCACAGCTAGACCCAGTACGCACCTTTGCGACACCCCACGGTACCGGCGTGCAGATGGACAACAGTTAGGATATCCTGTGGCTACCATTTGTCCAAATCTTATTATGGGGTCGAGTGAGAACAAATTTTTAGTGAAAACCACTATTGTCAGTCGAACGTAGAGACCTGACTTTTGGGACAGACACTGAAGGTCGCTGTCTTTCATGTGAAAAGAAAGCCCCAACCTGGGCATTTGAAAATTGTGAGACCCCGCCGAAAGCATAGCTCTTACAAAAGACTGTGTTTAAGGACATGACATCTACAGATATTGGCCATATTGTTTGATGTAAACTCTTTCCGGAGCGACAGAGAAACATGACAGTGCTGGGAGGAAGGTGTTTCAATGGTCGTGGAAAGAGGCAGGAATGGCGGCGTACGACTTTTTTCAGTGATGAATGGTAGAAAGGAAATCACAGATTGACTAAGTGAAACATAAACAGAATATGGCACATGGAGTCTTTGAGGAGCATTTTGATCGGTCGGAGAGCAATAGATTCAGTACCCAACCAGTTAAGTTGAGCATGTATCGAAAAACGTGGCAAAGTGAGGTTTCCCTGTCAGACGCTCTGACACAGGAATCACTTCACTCCACTTCACTTATTCCGCTTGCTGCTTGTTAGTTAAGTTCAATCCGGTCATTTTGCCTCTCACCTTGGGACACTGCTACCGCTCCGCCATCTTCGCCACCCTCAGCCACAAGGTGATCTGCAGCATTTGGGGGATTTTGAAAATTTTCGTGCCATGGAACACTCAGCTGCAGGCTAGCGCCGCCGCCACTACTACTGATTGATACACCAGTATTTCAATCACCAACAGCTACGCTATTGTGAGACCGAGCCAATACTGTGACTTGTGTAGGGAATTTCAAGTCAAGTTATAATTTTACAGTATCCGAAGCTCACTTTTAAGACCAACCTTGCGAAGTCATGAGCAGGTTACTTCCAAAATCCACAAGGGGTATGACGTATTACCTTAAATAATTTTACATGTTACCTTCACTAGTTCTATTCTGTGCTAATCAGTTTCACGATAATCACTCAGCACTTGTGCAATTTATTCTCATTCCCCTCAACCCTCACGTTCGATTCATCAGATATGCGTTCGTACATGTTGCCATTATTAAATGTTTATTAAGAAGTTGTCACAGGTTACCATTAATGTGTATGAAGAATTAATTATCAATGAGAGTATTTTAATATCATTTTGTATTAAATGTTAATTGCCTAACATTTGATGTGCAGGTAAATCCAAGTAACTGGAATACATGTATCAATCAACATTTTGTTGTCCCTTCCCAACGAGGTACCTTAGAATGCTCTCCAACACTGTGGAGAGGCACTAAGAAGACCGTAATGGTGAACGATCATCTGCGTAGCTGCAAAAATCGGGCTTACAACAAAATGCCAAAATTTATAGCGAAATTAATCATACCAAGTTGTGTGGCAAATTAAGCAAGTAATGATCTGCTCAAAATGTAGATCGCGCTACTGCAGTGTGTAACACTTACATTTCTCCAAACCAACTAGCGTGCGCCAACGAACACCAGACGACGGCTGGAGATGACACTCTCTCGATGACATCCTGGAGACAAATTTTCAAAATCTGAGCTCACAACCCTCCATCCTTTACTTTCAAAAACTCTACATGGAGAGGACGACTTAATGCCGTTGCCAGTCCGTTCGACCAGACCGGGGAAGACCGTAACGGTGAACGATCATCTGGGTAGCTGTAAAAATCGGGCTTACAACAAAATGCCAAAATTTATAGCGAAATTAATCATACCAAGTTGTGTGGCAAATTAAGCAAGTAATGATCTGCTCAAAATGTAGATCGCGCTACTGTAATGTGTAACACTTACATTTCTCCAAACCAACTAGCGTGCGCCAACGAACACCAGACGACGGCTGGAGATGACACGCTCTCGATGACATCCTGGAGACAAATTTTCAAAATCTGAGCTCACAACCCTCCATCCTTTACTTTCAAAAGCTCTACATGGAGAGGATGACTTAATGCTGTTGCCAGTCCGTTCGACCAGAATGTCGCTTATTTCATACAAAACAGGGAAATGCAGCACAAACTACCCACTGTTGGCATACAAAATGCAAATTAACAAGCATCAGGTTGGTGTCAGGCCATTACACTGTTTTTCGATTGGTGAGGCTCTTTGCGCCAAGTACGGTGGCGGCACACCTGGAGCCTATTGGATAACCAAACTTTTGGCGTGAAAGCAGTTATTCTTCTTAAGCTGGTCTCTGATGTTCATGCAGAAAGGGCAAAAGCATCAAACTCACAAGGGGAGGCCGCCAATTGTGAAATTCAGATTCGATTCATACTGCGCATAATAAAAGCTCATGGCCAGAGGTGTAATGTGGCAAAGCACCAAGATGCACTTCTCAGCCGTTGTCGAGAAAATCGACAGTTAAAAGAAACCGTTGCGGTGAAGTACTCTCTACGATTAAAAATGTTCTGCGGCGTCGTGGTGCAGCGGTAAGCGCTCGGGTTCGTAATCCGAAGTTCGCCGGATCGAATCTCGCGCCATGCAACCTTTTTTTTTTTTTTAGTATTTGTTTTTTGTAATTCAAATGTGTATATACACACACACACACACACACACACACACATATATATATATATATATATATATATATATATATATATATATATATATGTAATTCCCGGCAATCAGTTGCAACAATTATGCATATAATAAGTTGTGGAAAGTCGTTTCTCGTGGAAAAACTGGCGACTTCGAACATCATTATGTTTTCCGCAAGTTGTATTTCACAAATGTTATTAATTGTCTTCATAATGTTAACCACGTATAGTTAACGGAAGACGTAGAAACGATATTCCGAAACGAATACGTGTAGTGTAAGTCAAACGTTCGAATTAGAATAGAGACCCCGCGAACACAAATTTGCTGTGGCAGGTATGAAATATAAACTCCGTTACTCGCTCGTTACACTTGAAGGACAGATGTTGAATGGGCCGAAACGAGCCGCCGCATAACAGCGTAGTTGCCTGCTAACTTCGCAAGAAGGTAGATGCGGTCCCTAGCGCAACTTATAACATCGTCGAAAATCAGTGCAGACGTGAGAGCTTTGGTACACCCTGTTAAACAAACGGAAAAATGGAGGCTGTACAATTGGAGAGCGATCCGCCTTCACCAACATGCATAAGCAATTCATATATATATATTAGAATTACAAAAAACTAATAAAAAAATTGCATGGCGCGAGATTCGATCCGGCGACCTTCGGATTACGAACCCGAGCGCTTACCGCTGCGCCACGACGCTGTAGAAAATTATTAATCGTAGAGAGTATTTCACCGCAACGGTTTCTTTTAACTGTCGATTTTCTCGACAACGGCTGAGAAGTGCATCTTGGTGCTTTGCCACACTACACCTCTGGCCATGAGCTTTTATTATGCGCAATATGAATCGAATCTGAATTTCACAATTGGCGCCCCCCCCCCCCCCCCTTGTCAGTTATTCTTTAGGGGCGGCTGTGGCGCCACGGCGCCGCCAGTCTGCACCTGGGTCAGCAATACCATGAACCAGGCAGTTGCGTTACTTCGGTGAAAATTGCCCACCTCACTATGGAGGCGCTCATGTCTAATGAGATTCACTGACTGACTTCTGCCGACAACAGGATTCTGAGCTCACACAGGTAGTGCACCGTCCCAGCGCGAAACACCAAACACACATGTCCAGTGCTTACAAAATAACCATGACATAGTGGCACAGAATGAAAGAATATAGCATAGCGATATGTGACAGTTATGACACCCATTTCAGAAAAGCCCTCTTAAAGCTGCAATTCGTATTCGATGTTCATAAATTTCTCTTTCTGAGAAAACATTTCTTGTTATTGCTAGTCTTTGTTTTATTTTCTCTTCACTTCTGCCGTCGTCAGTTACTTTTTTTCTCTAAATAGCATTTGACATCTCATTCACTAATCTGATTTTCCTAGTATCGCCTGACTTAATTCGACTACAGTCCATCAATCTCATTTTATCTCTACTGATCTTCATCCTACAAACTCTTTACAATGTGCTACGCATTTTTCACATCCTTCGCTATGTCCGACTGTTACAATATTCCTGGTGCAGGGTCGGTGCTGTGTCACGTGTCTCTACATTTCTCCTGAAGTGCAACAGATAAAACCACATTATTGATCCTGTTTGGTAGCGTGGGCTAATCAAAATACGAGCTTAGGGGACATAAGGAATTCTGTCTAGCCAGCAAACAAAGTGGTTCCGAAGCATGATTGACCTACGAGAGAGTTGAATGAGAGTGTGTTAGTGGCATTTACCGAGATGTAAGCTGCGAACTTAGAGAACGGCTTTTTTCAAATATTGTCCATCGTGGTACCAACCTGGGGCTTAAGATTATCTCATTCCAGTTAGTCTCTAATCCAGTGCTGAGGCTACTGAGATAAGATACAGCACACGTAAGAAACATATCATAAACACAGATGTGGTTACCTTCGCTATTCTAATGTCAGTTTCATACTTAGCTCTCTGTTCTTATAATAATTGAGACTATGGATCTCATCAAGTAAAATAGAGGAAAAAAATATTATGTGAGACCAGATGGCTCTGGCGCAACGGCCTCATTCATAAACTGAATTATGCTGGTTTCCCCGACAGGCTCGTATGTTTCATATCCTCACATCTCACGAACATAACTTGCAACGCTGACATTCAGGGCAAACAGTCAACACAGTACCTTATAGAGGTAAGGTTAGCGCCCTAGGCGTCTAGTGTTTAACCACTACGTTAATGACAGCTGTATGACGTGTGCCACGGTGGTAACCACCTATTCTGATGACACAGTTACCATGGCGCAGCGTTGGCAGCCATCAAACATTAATATACGACTAAGGGTAGCATCAGAACCGTCGTGCCTTGGCTGGAGACGTGAGGTGTTAGAGTAAACGTCGAAGAGTGATATGCGTATCTGTTCACAAAAAGGAAACAACTGCATACGCAACACCGTACGTAAATAAACTACCCAGAAGGAAAATACGATTCTCGCTGGATATGGGAGACCACACACAACACGTCACCAACCAATCACACGCGAGGCTCAGTCAACTCTACCAAATGTTCTACAGGCAAAGTACTCTAAACGGGAGGGTGGCAAGGTACATGTGCCTGATTCCTATTACACCACTAATATTGGCAGCTCCAATATGGGGACACCCAGCGTCAGCACAACTGCGCCTCCTGCGCGCCATACAGAACAAAGATCTATGGACCATAAACAACGCTCCGTCATACACACGTACCGAGCACATGAGCAGTTTATTCGGCCTCGAAAATTCTCTAGAAGGAATTCAAAGAACTCGCCATATTACTGTGCAGGTACTAGACATTCGAATAATCCCTTCATCCTGAATCTGGGAATCAGAACCATAGGTGTTAATATAATATACCATAACATTCTGTCGAAGGGAAAACCGGCCGCCTATGGCAATTTCAAACCCAAGAATCAGACAGCATGACGTGCAAGAGCCCTTGCATTTCATCTAATATTACTGGTCCTGATGGCTACACTTACACTGCCTAACAGCGAGCTGCCACAAGGAAACCGAGAAAACGCAAATCATACACAAAACCCACACAACACGCTACATTGAAAGGCCGATTTTATGATCAAACTGACTTCGCTGATGATCGACTTCGGCATATTACATCTACATCCACATCTACATTTATACTCCGCAAGCCACCCAACGGTGTGTGGCGGAGGGCACTTTACGTGCCACTGTCATTACCTCCCTTTTCTGTTCCAGTCGCGTATGGTTCGCGGGAAGAACGACTGTCTGAAAGCCTCCGTGCGCGCTCGAATCTCTCTAATTTTACATTCGTGATCTCCTTGGGAGATATAAGTAGGGGGAAACCTGGCGAGCAAGCTACCCCGTGATTCAGAGCGCCTCTCTTGCAGAGTCTGCCACTTGAGTTTGCTAAACATCTCCGTAACGCTATCACGGTTACCAAATAACCCTGTGACGAAACGCGCCGCTCTTCTTTGGATCTTCTCTATCTCCTCCGTCAACCCGATCTGGAACGGATCCCATACTGATGAGCAATACTCAAGTATAGGTCGAACGAGTGTTTTGTAAGCCACCTCCTTTGTTGATGGACTACATTTTCTAAGGACTCTCCCAATGAATCTCAACCTGGTACTCGCCTTACCAACAGTTAATTTTATATGATCATTCCACTTCAAATCGTTCCGCACGCATACTCCCAGATATTTTACAGAAGTAACTGCTACCAGTATTTGTTCCGCTATCATATAATCATACAATAAAGGATCCTTCTTTCTATGTATTCGCAATACATACATTTGTCTATGTTAAGCGTCAGTTGCCACTCCCTGCACCAAGTGCCTATCCGCTGCTGATCTTGCTGCATTTTGCTGCAATTTTCTAATGCTGCAACTTCTCTGTATACTACAGCATCATCCGCGAAAAGCCGCATGGAACTTCCGACACTATCTACTAGGTCATTTATATATATTGCGAAAAGCAATGGTCCCATAACACTCCCCTGTGGCACGCCAGAGGTTACTTTAACGTCTGTAGACGTCTCTCCATTGATAACAACATGCTGTGTTCTGTTTGCTAAAAACTCTTCAATCCAGCCATACAGCTGGTCTGATATTCCGTAGGCTCTTACTTTGTTTATCAGGCGACAGTGCGGAACTGTATCGAACGCCTTCCGGAAGTCAAGGAAAATAGCATCTACCTGGGAGCCTGTATCTAATATTTTCTGGGTCTCATGAACAAATAAAGCGAGTTGGGTCTCACACGATCGCTGTTTCCGGAATCCATGTTGATCCCTACAGAGTAGAGTCTGGATTTCCAAAAACGACATGATACTCTGAAAGGGTACAGTACCGCCCGACATTGAAAATAGGTACAACATACTTCATTATTTTTGTCAGAACAACACATTTTTTTTGTAAAACTAACTCAATTTCAATTAATACAGCGAAGCCGGATACCAGTGTGGGGAAGAATGACAATTTATTTATTTAATTGATCACATGTGCACTCCCACAAAGTAAATCTCTACATCCAGTTTGGTGAGATCTGTGAAATGAATGAATGTATGGTCGTCTGCTAACCGCAGAAAGTGAATGTGAATATATGATGATCGTTGAGTCGATCCTTTGGCCACCTTTGGTGGGACCAAAGAGATGAAACTTACCGGAGCTTTGAGCGCCTGAAATGTGGCTGACCAATACGGTAGCTAGGTGCTCCCCCACTTCAGCAAAGGTGCGAGAGGACCTAGAGAACGGCCATGTTTCAGCACTCTGCCGCTTGATCTTGTGCTGTTAAGACCTGTTTTAGTTGTGCTCCGTAATGACGAAAGAGTGGAGACATGGTATGCATGTGGAATATTTAAGAGTAGTTTGAAATAATAATTTCTCTATTTCAGGAACTTTTGTGGGGAGAATTAAATGCCAGGCAGGTAATATTAATGGGATTGTAGTAGTCTTCGGAAGTGACCAACGGTCACAATGAAACCACGTGTAGCAATAAGTTGAAATACTTCCGTGTGCTTAAGTTAAGCTGAATTACTAGCGTGTGTACAATAAGTTGAAATATTTAAGAAATAGCGTGTGAACCATAAGTTGAAATATTTAAGAAATGGCGTGTGCAGGACTTGAAATTAGAGACGAGTACTTCCACGTGGTGAGTACAGTGTCAGTCTCAATCTGTGTATGAGACAAAGGATAAAGAGAAGTACTCGTCCATGGTATCAGTTGAGAACTCGCGTGTGTGATGAATATGTTCTTAACACTACTTTGCGTGATATGATTCCGTGTGACGCTAGATTCAAACTCTGAGAAAGAAGCAAGGGGTGAGTCGGCCGTCTATCCAGCAGCGCCACTTGGCTTGCATTGCACAGGAAGACGTGCAAATATCTCCAGAGTTCATAGTAGGAAAGTAGAATTACAAAGTGGGGCAGTGTCGTGTGAAACTGGGATAAATACTAATTGAAGTGGGAAAGCTGAAAGTGATAATGTTGTGACTATTTAGTGTTTAGTATTTCATGTCGTAGTGTGGTGTATGTCATGTAATTTGGGTATGTATGGTTTGCATGGGAGAGTAGCAAGGTAGTTTCAAAAGATTAGTGGGTTATGCTTGTTCCTTCTGTACTGCTCGGTCTGGAGGATAGTTTCGTGATGATGATTGTGAGAGTCGAAGTGTGAGAAATAATAAAAGATCCACCATCCTATCCAGAAAGTGCACTGTAGCGTTAAATAAATACGAGACCATAATATAGAGATTCACCAATGTAAAGCCATGCCCACTGGGCGGAATTTCTCATGTGTTATTGTTGTAGGTTATAGAATTTGTGTGTTTAGGTTAGAGAATTTATCGGAATAAATAAGATAGTGAAAAGAAAAAGATTGGTGGACTTTTCCTTCGAATCGTATGTTGTCATAATGTACCGAATTTATAATGTGTGCGCCATTCATATTCAGTGCGGTGGCCACGTGTTGACAAAAGCCGTTAAATAAAAGACAGAAAGTAAATGTGGTATTGCCAGTGCGTAGTGTACAGTCAAAGCTCTGTAAATTACTGATAGTCAGATGCGTGTTTCCGTTGCGTATTAATCATATAGGAGGATAACTTGTAACTTAAGTGTGAGTACTAGAGTTCATGTTACTCGATAAATAAGAATGAATCCACTCGCTTGGCAGACCACTCATCTTGCAGGCCTGACTGCTTGATGCCACAGTATGAGCAAGGCATGTGGGTGCCTCTCGACTCGAGCAAAAAACATGTTCTAAAATTCTACAACAGATCGACGTCAGAGATATAGGTCTATAGTTTTGCGCATCTGCTCGACGACCCTTCTTGAAGACTGGGACTACCTGTGCTCTTTCCCAATCATTTGGAACCTTCCGTTCCTGTAGAGACTTGCGGTACACGGCTGTTAGAAGGGGGGGTGGGGCTAGTTCTTTCGCGTACTCCGTGTAGAATCGAACTGGTATCCCCTCAGGTCCAGTGGACTTTCCTCTGTTGAGTGATTCCAGTTGCTTTTCTATTCCTTGGACACTTATTTCGATGTCAGCCATTTTTTCGTTTGTGCGAGGATTTAGAGAAGGAACTGCAGTGCGGTCTTCCTCTGTGAAACAGATTTGGAAAAAGGTGTTTAGTATTTCAGCTTTACGCGTGTCATCCTCTGTTTCAATGCCATCATCATCCCGGATTGTCTGGATATGCTGTTTCGAGCCACTTACTGATTTAACGTAAGACCAGAACTTCCTAGGATTTTCTGTCAAGTCGGTACATAGAATTTTACTTTCGAATTCACTGAACGCATCACGCATAGCCCTCCTTACGCTAACTTTGACATCGTTTAGCTTCTGTTTGTCTGAGAGGTTTTGGCTGCATTTAAACTTGGAGTGAAGCTCTCTTTGCTTTCGCAGTAGTTTCCTAACTTTTTTGTTGAACCACGGTGGGTTTTTCCAGTCCCTCACAATTTTACTCGGCACGTACCTGTCTAAAACGCATTTTACGATTGCCTTGAACTTTATCCATAAACACTCAACATTGTCAGTGTCGGAACAGAAATTTGTGTTTTTATCTGTTAGGTAGTCTGAAATCTGCGTTCTATTACTCTTGCTAAACTTACAGGATCGATACTGCTGCGGTTGGCTCAAGAGACATCACTAACGTCTCTGTGCGTGCTATAACTTAATCTTGCCTTCATGGTCCTTAGGGGAGCGATGCATAGAGGGACGAAGAATCTCTCCACACTCTTCACTTAATACTGTTTTTTGAAACATCGTAAGTAGATTTTCACGGAATAGTTGGCGTCTACTTCAACACTCTTCAATTCCTCCTTTTCCAACATTTCCCCTGAGTCAACCTCACCTGTGACCATTCTTGCTGTCATTTTTGTAGGTTCATTGTCCCCTGTTTGTCCCATTTGACATGGGTCCCATACGCTGTGAATCTTCAAAACTGTTAAACTGATTGACAGACTAATACTTTCATGAAAAGAAAACAAGAATAGGTGCAGAAATATTGGACATGAAAACTGAGGTGGAAAAATTGAGTTTCGGATTGTTTCCTTTGAGTGACTTCACAGTGGCTTCTCTGATCATTTAAATAAGCTAGTTTCGGTAGTTTTTGTGGTTTTACTTGGAAGGTTTGTAGATTCCGATGTCCTCCTCCCGAATTTTTTACTTTGGACCTTCAAACCTTCGCCAGTCGCTCCACCACATGAAAAAAATAGCGCCCAAAAACAGTTTTCTGAAAATATCTCCTGTCCGACTCATTTAACGATGAACATAGTCGAGTAATAAATTAAACTAGAGAAAATTTCCTGTAATTTATGCGTTGCTCTTCTTGTAAACTGAACATTTGTAACATAAGAGCTCCGCAAAGTCTACTCCAACACGCATTTTTGCCAAAAAATTATTTCCGCGCCTCCAGTGAGATCGAGTAAGTGGCGGTTTTTTTTGTATCGTCATTAGCGCTAATCCACATGTCGATCTCGTTTGCGTAAGGAACGTTCTTTCAATTTTTTTCAGTCGATGATGTTAGGTACAGTTTTTTCTTACACGAGATGAGGTACTGTGCATGGAGTGCGACCAAATCATTGACATGCTTGACACACTGAACAATCGCTCGACCACAATTGTCACTGCGAGCTCTAGCCAGTTCTGAAATGCCGTTTTCTAGGTTAAGTCACACATGATTTACGGAATATTACAAGAGTACCTATATTTGTTTCACAGCATGCTCTGGTATTATCTCAGCAGCGTAAAACAAAAAAAGTGATCTCTGAACGAGGATGTTGGAGTAATGGATCGCAGTTTTGGATGGGAAGATGAGACATCGCTTCCTCTACGGAAAGATCTTGATTTTAATTTCTCATTATCATTCGAACCTTCTCATTATTAAAGCGCTTTATACACCCATAGGAACCACTAACGACCTCAATCCCTCCAAGAGTTTCAACTTGCTGGCCTTCCCTCGAATAACTGAGTTACGAAATGTCTTCATACCTTTCTCCTTCACTTGAATAACCTCACTTCCTTGCAATGGTTTTTCACAAATACAACTGTTCGTTTCCTTAGAAGCCTTGGCTCCAAAAAAGCGAACGACACTGTAGAACGATAGCTCGTACTGGTGTTCGGGCAGAATATTTGAGCTCTGCCGGCGGATGATCCGTAGAAAGGAAGGGGGTCGCAAACGCTTAGTCAACGCGACCCTTCGCACCTGCAGCAAAAAGATGTTACCACATGAATTATAGGAAATTTTCTGTAGTTTAATTTATTTCTTAACTATTTACATCGTAAATAAGTCGGAAAGAAGATACATCATCATCATTTAAGACTGATTATGCCTTTCAGCGTTCAGTCTGGAGCATAGTCCGCCTTATACAATTCCTCCATGATCCCCTATTCAGTGCCTCTTCTGATGTTAAGCCTATTACTTCAAAATCATTCTTAACCGAATCCAGGTACCTTCTCCTTGGTCTAGCCCGACTCCTTCTACCCTCTACTGCTGAACCCATGAGTCTCTTGAGTAACCTTGCCTCTCCCATGCGTGTAACATGACCCCACCATCTAAGCCTGTTCGCCTTGACTGCTACATCTAGAGTTCATTCCAAGTTTTTCTTTGATTTCCTCGTTGTGGACACCCTCCTGCCATCTACTAGTACCTGCAATCATCCTAGCTACATTCATACCCGTAACCTCAACCTTATTGATAAGGTAACCAGAATCTTCACGATAAAGGATGACAGCCAAAAACAGTTGCAGGATAAAATTTTATTAAAATTTCTTGACCAAGGTTTCGGTACATATAAATATACCTTCATCAGAAGTAAAAAATCCTGAACAGGAAGACACTTTCATTAGAAAAGCCATAGCATCGGAAGTGAGAAACAAAAGCTTAAGTAACAGTGAAATTATCAAAGTCATACAGACACAAAATCTTTAGTTACTTACTGAAATTACATCATGTAATGGAGATTAATAAAACAATTATGCCAAAGGCGTCGTCAATAATTGAGACATCTTCTCCATTTGTACAACATGATTATGGGCACAGGGTCAAAGCGAACAGTTTAGCACCATTACTTCGCCTATGAACTATCGAGACAAGAGTGTGAAAGCACTACGGCAGATGGTTTCGCCGAGAGATGGCACTTGTATGTGCCAGACCCTCGTGCATATTACAATCCATGAATACGTACATAAGCGCATCAATAATTATTAAAAGTTGTGTTAATTCAAACTTTGTGTCATAATAAATAAAACGTACCAGGCCATTTAAAAACATTTATGTAAAATAGAAAATAGAATATAGAGAACCAATTTACCTGTGCCCTAGAGTCAAACAGATAAAGCTTGCGCTATGGAACATCTAACGAGAGAGGGCACTAGTGTAATGCGCGAGAATCTCGCGTAACGTAGGCGGTGAAATACATACTAGCGAAAACAACCAAAATGTTATAATAAAACGAAACCATCTGTCGTTGTGAATAAAAACATAGTAGTCAATTAACCACACATACACATCGAAAATCTCAACCAACAAACATCAAAAATACGTAAAATCCCAACAAGACAGGAAAAGCGCATTTCACCGGCATCAACAAGCAAGAAAATTAACTTCTAGTCAGCCAGACTATATTACATTAAGGCAAGGAGGGGTTTGAAACTGTCTAAAAAAATTTTGTTTCGAAGCTCCACCTGTTCATTAAGAACAAAACCATCTTTTAGAGACAGATGCTTGAAAATCTCTAATCCATCGAGCAAGTCTAGTTTGTAACCTTTATTCGCTTCATGAAGCAGCTATACGTCGTCCAGTTCACGTGGCGTATGCTTTAAGAGCCATAGATGTTCGGCAAACGTGGAATTATGTACGTTTTCCCCATTTTTACCTAACATGTGTTCTTTATACCTAACTTTAATGGGTCTACCTGTCTGTCCAATGTAATAGTTTGGGCAGTCGTTACAAGTAATTTAGTATACACCGGACTTAGTGCCGAGTTCTTCTCGTGCTCCAATATTATGAATTACTCTTTGTTTCAGGCTATTATTTGCGGAAAAGGCAACTCTGTAACCGTATTGTTTCTGTAAAAGTCTTCTTATCTTATATGAAACGTTCCCCAAAAATGGAATAGAAATAAAGTTATTACCCTCATACTTTTTCGCCTCGTTGTCTCCTAAAGTTGAGCATTTTACAGCTGTTTTTTTCCCAACAATTTGGTCAATTAATTTAGGGTCGTATCCATTGTTAGAAGCCATTGATTTTAATAAAGATATTTCATTTTCTAAACAATTCTGTGCTAAAGGTGTGCTCACAGCACGATGAACTGCAGAATGAAAGAAGGCGATCTTGTAAGTTTGAGGATGACAGGAATCTGCTGGAATAATATTATCAGAAAAAGTTTCTTTACGAAAAATGTCGAAGCTAATAGTGTTACCCGATAACTTAAGTTTCAAATCAAGAAAATGGAGTTCTCTCTCATTGTTTTGTATCTCTTTTGTGAATTTCATTTTCTCGTGAAAACTGTTGAAAACATGAAACAGTTTTTGTAGATCTTGGTCACTCCCTTGAAATATTATGAGTATATCATCAACACAACGAGCATAGAAAGGAATCATATTACCCAACGCAGGATTGTTTTTGAAGAAATTTTCTTCTAACGCATTCACAAAGATGTCAGCTAAGATACCAGCTAACGGGCAACCCATGGCTAAGCCGAATGGTTGCTCATACATTTTGCCATTAAACTGAAAGTAATTGTAATCTAGTACAACCTGCAGTAGTGACATAAGTTCCGACAACTGTAGCTCACTTAAAGTTCTATGTTGTCGAATGTTATCTTCAATAATCTTAAGAGTGGTATCAACTGGAACATTAGTGTATAAACTTACGACGTCAAAAGAAACCAAACGAGAGGAAGAAGTGATCTCTATCGATTTTAACTTGTTTATTACCTCAGCACTATTTTTAACAGAATAATTGTTTCCAAAAACAAAGGCTTCTTTAATTTTAGTGTGTAAGAATCTCGCTAATTTATGATGTGGACTCTTTATTCCGGAAAAAACAGCTGTAAAATGCTCAACTTTAGGAGATAACAAGGCGAAAAAGTATGAGGGTAATAATTATATTTCTATTCCATTTTTGGGGAACGTTTCATATAAGATAAGAAGACTTTTACAGAAACAATACGGTTACAGAGTTGCCTTTTCCGCAAATAATAGTCTGAAACAAAGAGTAATTCATAATATCGTAAGAACTCGGCACTAAGTCCGGTGTATACAAAATCACTTGTAACGACTGCCCAAACTATTACATTGGACAGACAGGTAGACCCATTAAAGTTCGGTATAAAGAACACATGTTAGGTAAAAATGGGGAAAACGTACATAATTCCACGTTTGCCGAACATCTATGGCTCTTAAAGCATACGCCACGTGAACTGGACGACGTAGAGCTGCTTCATGAAGCGAATAAAGGTTACAAACTAGACTTGCTCGAAGAATTAGAGATTTTCAAGCATCTGTCTCTAAAAGATGGTTTTGTTCTTAATGAACAGGTGCAGCTTCGAAACAAAATTTTTTTAGACAGTTTCAAAAACCTCCTTGCCTTAATGTAATATAGTCTGGCTGACTAGAAGTTAATTTTCTTGCTTGTTGATGCCGGTGAAATGCGCTTTTCCTGTCTTGTTGGGATTTTACGTATTTTTGATGTTTGTTGGTTGAGATTTTCGATGTGTATGTGTGGTTAATTGACTACTATGTTTTTATTCACAACGACAGATGGTTTCGCTTTATTATAACATTTTGGTTGTTTTCGCTAGTATGTATTTCACCGCCTACGTTACGCGAGATTCTCGCACATTACACTAGTGCCCTCCCTCGTTAGACGTTCCATAGCGCAAGCTTTATCTGTTTGACTCTAGGGCACAGGTAAATTGGTTCTCTATTTTCTATTTTCTATTTTACTTAAATGTTTTTAAATGGCCTGGTACGTTTTATTTATTATGACACAAAGTTTGAATTAACACAACTTTTAATAATTATTGATGCGCTTATGTATGTATTCATGGATTGTAATATGCGCGAGGGTCTGGCACATACATCTGCCGTAGTGCTTTCACACTCTTGTCTCGATAGTTCATAGGCGAAGTAATGGTGCTAAACTGTTCGCTTTCACCCTTTTACCGATGCTGTGGCTTTTCTAATGAGAGTGTCTTCCTGTCCAGGATTTTTTACTTCTGATGAAGGTATATTTATATGTACCGAAACCTTGGTCAAGAAATTTTAATAAATTTTTATCCTGCAACTGTTTTTGGCTGTCATCCTTTATCTTGAAAAAATTCAACAGTTGCTGTTGCAGCCATGTTTAAGGTCTTGTAACCTGAATCGACCCAGCTTTCGCTCCCATACAACAAAGTTGGTCGAAAGATTGAACGGTGCACAGATAACTTAGTCTTGTTACTGACTTCCTTCTTGCAGAAGAGAGTAGATCGCAGCTGAGCGCTCACTGCATTAGCTTTGCTACATCTCGCTTCCAGTTCTTTCACTATGCTGCCATCCTGTGAGAATTTGCATCCTAAATTCTTGAAACCGTCCACCAGTTCTAACTTTGTTCCTCCTATTTTGCACTCAATCCGTTTATATCTCTTTCCCACTGACATTACTTTCGTTTTGGAGATGCTAATCTTCATACCATAGTCCTTACATTACTGATCTAACTCTGAAATATTACTTTGAAAACTTTCACTCGAATCTACCATCACAACGAAGTCATCCGCATATGGGAGACTGCTTAATTTGTGTTTACATATCTTAACCTCACCCAGCCAGTCTATTGTTTTCAACATATGATCCACAAATAATATGAACAACAGTGGAAACATGTTGCAGCCTTGTCTTACTCCTGAAACTACTCTGAGCCATGAACTCAATTTACCGTCAATTCTAACTGCTGCCTGACTATCTATGTAAAGACCTTTAATTTCTTGCAAAAGTTTGCCTGCTGTTCCGTAACCTCGTAGAACAGACAATAACTTCCTCCTAGGAACCCGGTCATATGCCTTATCTAGATCTATAAAGCATAGATACAATTTCCTGTTCCACTCGCAACACTTCTCCATTATTTGCGTAAGCTAAAGATCTGGTCCTGACAACCTCTAAGATGCCTACACCCACACTAATTTTCATCCAATTTGACGTCAACTAATATTCGCACTTTCCTTTCAACAATACCTGAGAAGATTTTACCCACAACGCTGATTAAAGAGATACCTCTGTAGTTGTTACAATCTTTTCTGTTTCCATGTTTAAATGTTGGTGTGATTACTGCTTTCTGATGGAGCCTGTCCCGGCTCCCACGCCATTTCAACTGTCCCGTGTAGCCTTTTAAGACCTGACATTCCACTGTATTTGATGAGTTCCGACTTAATTTCATCCACCCCAGCCGCTTTATTGCACTTCAGTCTATTGACCATTTTCTTCACTTCCTCATATGTGATCCTATTTCCATCATCATTGCTATCCCATTGTACATCGAAATCTGAAACATTACTGATCGTATTTTCACCTACATTGAGCAACTCTTCAAAATATTCCCTCCATCTGCCCAAGGCATCAGCAGGATTCACAAGCAGTTTTCCTGACCTGTCCAAAACACTTGTCATTTCCTTCTTACCTCCCTTTCGAAGACTGCTAATCACACTCCAGAATGGTTTTCCAGCGGCTTGACCCAAAGTCTCCAACCTGTTTCCAAAGTCTTCCAAAGATTTCTTCTTGGATGCTGCAATTATCTGTTTGGCTTTGTTTCTTTCTTCAACATATCTTACTCTGTCTACCTGATTTCTAGTATGTAGCCATTTTCGATGTTGTTGTTGTGGTCTTCAGTCCTGAGACTGGTTTGATGCAGCCCTCCATGCTACTCTATCCTGTGCAAGCCTTTTCATCTCCCAGTACCTACTGCAACCCACATCCTTCTGAATCTGCTTAGTGTATTCATCTCTTGGTCTCCCTCTACGATTTTTACCCTCCGCGCTGCCCTCCAATACTAAATTGGTGATCCCTTGATGCCTCAGAACATGTCCTACCAACCGATCCCTTCTTCTGGTCAAGTTGTGCCACAAACTTCTCTTCTCCCCAATCCTATTCAATACTTCCTCATTAGTTATGTGATCTAACCATCTAATCTTCAGCATTCTTCTGTAGCACCACATTTCGAAAGCTTCTATTCTCTTCTTGTCCAAACTATTTATCGTCCATGTTTCACTTCCATACATGGCTACACTCCATACAAATACTATCAGAAATGACTTCCTGACACTTAAATCAATACTGGATGTTAACAAATTTCTCTTCTTCAGAAATGCTTTCCTTGCCATTGCCAGCCTACATTTTATATCCTCTCTACTTCGACCATCATCAGTTATTTTGCTCCCCAAATAGCAAAACTCCTTTACTACTTTAAGTGCCTCATTTCCTAATCTAATTCCCTCAGCATCACCCGACTTAATTAGACTACATTCCATTATCCTTGTTTTGCTTTTGTTGATGTTCATCTTATATCCTCCTTTCAAGACACTGTCCATTCCATTCAACTGCTCTGCCAAGTCCTTTGCTGTCTCTGACAGAATTACAATGTCATCGGCGAACCTCAAAGTTTTTATTTCTTCTCCATGAATTTTAATACCTACTCCGAATTTTTTTTTTGTTTCCTTTACTGCTTGCTCAATATACAGATTGAACAACATCGGGGAGAGGCTACAACCCTGTCTTACTCCCTTCCGAACCACTGCTTCCCTTTCATGTCCCTCGACTCTTATAACTGCCATCTGGTTTCTGTACAAATTGTAAATAGCCTTTCGCTCCCTGTATTTTACCCTGCCACCTTCAGAATTTGAAAGAGAGTATTCCAGTCAACATTGTCAAAAGCTTTCTCTAAGTCTACAAATGCTAGAAACGTAGGTTTGCCTTTCCTTAATCTTTCTTCTAAGATAAGTCGTAAGGTCAGTATTGCCTCACGTGTTCCAGTGTTTCTACGGAATCCAAACTGATCTTCCCCGAGGTTGGCTTCTACTAGTTTTTCCATTCGTCTGTAAAGAATTCGTGTTAGTATTTTGCAGCTGTGACTTATTAAGCTGATAGTTCGGTAATTTTCACATCTGTCAACACCTGCTTTCTTTGGGATTGGAATTATTATATTCTTCTTGAAGTCTGAGGGTATTTCGCCTGTTTCATACATCTTGCTCACCAGATGGTAGACTTTGTCAGGACTGGCTCTCCCACGGCCGTCAGTAGTTCCAATGGAACATTGTCTACTCCGGGGGCCTTGTTTCGACCCAGGTCTTTCAGTGCTCTGTCAAACTCTTCGCGCAGTATCATATCTCCCATTTCATCTTCATCTACATCCTCTTCCATTTCCATAATATTGTCCTCAAGTACATCGCCCTTGTATAGACCCTCTATATACTCCTTCCACCTTTCTGCTTTCCCTTCTTTGCTTAGAACTGGGTTTCCATCTGAGCTCTTGATATTCATGCAAGTCGTTCTCTTATCTCCAAAGGTCTCTTTAATTTTCCTGTAGGCGGTATCTATCTTACCCCTAGTGAGATAGGCCTCTACATCCTTACATTTGTCCTCTAGCCATCCCTGCTTAGCCATTTTGCACTTCCTGTCTATCTCATTTTTGAGACGTTTGTATTCCTTTTTGCCTGTTTCACTTACTGCATTTTTATATTTTCTCCTTTCATCAATTAAATTCAATATTTCTTCAGTTACCCAAGGATTTCTACTAGCCCTCGTCTTTTTACCTACTTGATCCCCTGCTGCCTTCACTACTTCATCCCTCAAAGCTACCCATTCTTCTTCTACTGTATTTATTTCCCCCATTCCTGTCAATTGCTCCCTTATGCTCTCCCTGAATCTCTGTACCACCTCTGGTTCTTTTAGTTTATCCAGGTCCCATCTCCTTAAATTCCCACCTTTTTGCAGTTTCTTCAGTTTTAATCTACAGGTCATAACCAATAGATTGTGGTCAGAGTCCACATCTGCCCCTGGAAATGTCTTACAATTTAAAACCTGGTTCCTAAATCTCTGTCTTACCATTATATAATCTATCTGATACCTTTTAGTATCTCCAGGGTTCTTCCATGTATACAACCTTCTTTCATGATTCTTAAACCAAGTGTTAGTTATGATTATGTTGTGCTCTGCGCAAAATTCGACCAGGCGGCTTCCTCTTTCATTTCTGTCCCCCAGTCCATATTCACCTACTATGTTTCCTTCTCTCCCTTTTCCTACACTCGAATTCCAGTCACCCATGACTATTAAATTTTCGTCTCCCTTCACAATCTGAATAATTTCCTTTATTTCATCATACATTTCTCCAATTTCTTCGTCATCTGCAGAGCTAGTTGGCATATAAACTTGTACTACTGTAGTAGGTGTGGGCTTCGTATCTATCTTGGCCACAATAATGCGTTCACTATGCTGTTTGTAGTAGCTTACCCGTATTCCTATTTTCCTATTCATTATTAAACCTACTCCTGTATTACCCCTATTTGATTTTGTGTTTATAACCCTGTAGTCACCTGACCAGAAGTCTTGTTCCTCCTGCCACCGAACTTCACTAATTCCCACTATATCTAACTTCAACCTATCCATTTCCCTTTTTAAATTTCCTAACCTACCTGCCAGATTAAGGGATCTGACATTCCACGCTCCGATCCGTAGAACGCCAGCTTTGTTTCTCCTGATAACGACATCCTCTTGAGTAGTCCCCGCCCGGAGATCCGAATGGGGGACTATTTTACCTCCGGAATATTTTACCCAAGAGGACGCCATCATCATGTAATCATACAGTAAAGCTGCATGCCCTCGGGAAAAATTACGGCTGTAGTTTCCCCTTGCTTTCAGCCGTTCGCAGTACCAGCACAGCAAGGCCGTTTTGGTTATTGTTACAAGGCCAGATCAGTCAATCATCCAGACTGTTGCCCTTGCAACTACTGAAAAGGCTGCTGCCCCTCTTCAGGAACCACACGTTTGTCTGGCCTCTCAGCGGATACCCCTCCGTTGTGGTTGCACCTACGGTACGGCTATCTGTATCGCTGAGGCACGCAAGCCTCCCCACCAACGGCAAGGTCCGTGGTTCATGGGGGGCCATTTTCGATACGCCTTCTTTTTCCTTTTACAGGCTGCCTTGACTGTGTCATTCTACCAAGCTGTTTGCTTCATCCTGCCTTTACACAGTACTGTTCCAACACATTATTTAGCCACTTCTAGTACTGTGTCCATGTACCTTGTCCATTCCTTTTCCAGTGACTGTAATCGACTACATTCAACTAACTGGTACCTTTCTGAGACCACTATTATGTACTTGTGCCTGATTTCCTTATCCTGAAGTTTCTCCACTCTTATCCTCCTACATATGGACATGACCTCCTGCACGTTCGGCCTCACAATACCAATTTCACTGCAGATTAAATAGTGGTCAGTGTCGTCAAAGAATCCCCTGAACACACGTGCGTCCCTCACAGCCTTCCTGAAATCCTGATCTGATATTATATAGTCAATGACAGATCTGGTTCCCCAGCCTTCGCAAGTATACCGGTGAATGTTCATATTTTTAAAAAAGGAGTTTGTGATTACTAAGCCCATACTGGCACAGAAATCTAAGAGTTGTTTCCCGTTCCTGTTGGCCTTCATATCCTCTCCAAATTTACCCATAACCTTTTCATACCCTTCAGCTCGATTTCCAATCCTGGCATTAAAATCACCCATGAGCAGAACACTGTCCTTGTCCTTTACTCTAACAACTACATCACTGAGTGCGTCATAAAAAGTATCCATCATATCTTGATTAGTCCCTTCGCATTGCGAATATACTGACACAATCCTAATTTTCTTGCTAGACACTGTCAAATCTATCCACATCAGTCGTTCGTTTACATACCTTATTGCAACTACGCTGGGTTCCATTTCTTTCCTGATGTAAAGCCCTACACCCCATTGTGCTATTCCTGCTTTGACTCCTGACAGGTAAACCTTGTATTCTCCCACTTCCTCTTCTCTCTCACCCTTTACCCGAATGTCACTAACAGCTATAACGTCCAACCCCATCGTACTTGCAGCCTCTTCCAGCTCTACCTTCTTCCCAGAGTAGCCCCCATTGATATTAATAGCTCCCCATCTCGTTACCATTCGTTTGGCTAGTCGTATCTTAGGAGTCCCTGGTTTGTCAATTAGAGGTGGGACTCCGTCACCTCCAGAGGTTCGAGGCATTTTGCTCTGATTGTTGCCAGCATCATATTTAAAGTACCAGGGAAGCAGGTTGCTAGCCTTACTTGCCCCGGGTCCCATTGAGTTTTACCCCTAACGGTTGAGGGACTAACCGGTGGATTTGGTAGTCTTTACCGTCTGAGCACAAAGGTAACCGCGACTCAGAATATGTCCGAGATGCCCAGCCTTATTCCAAAGTAACTGGTCTCCCGACTATCAGGACCACTTACTTGGCCACTCATACGTTGCCCGTGGTTCATGAACTAGGACATGCTAACAGGAACCCACACCATGAAGATACTGCCAAAAAAGTGTTCTGGAGGGCATTTTTCCAATATGGCGACTTGAGCGTCAAAGATATGAGGTAGGATAGTGAAAAGTCGAAAAGAGCATGTCGAAATCTGTAGAAATACCAAAGTTCCAAAATCTTGGAAAACTTTCCACGTAACCCCTTTTTTGAACCCCAAATGACTGTAGTACTACTTTTATCTACATCAAAGATACCTGATTTGTATTTTTCATTATCTTTTTTGTCTGTAAATGTGATAGTGTTATTACTCTGCGAGGAAAGCAACTGATTTTGATGGGTAACGCAGTGTATGCCAGATACTTATAGTATGTACTCATTCCAGTTCATTCATCAGTCATAAAGAGTGGAAGCCTTTGCATGTATACATGTGAAGTACTGTTGTCACGAGGAAGGAAAAAAAATAAATATTCATAATTTACAGCTCCAAGCAAAGTGTGAGGTACAAGGTAATCCAGATTCAACACCACGTATGGTATGTTACCTCAGGCGGGGAGTTGTCGCGGGGCGAATCCAATGAATGTCTGATGGGCTGTAGTTTTATTTCTGTGTATGTGTGGTTTCGTCTCTGGCTCTGAATAATTCCAGGTCACACCGCCATCTAGATCCAATCCTCCTCTATCCCGCGAGAGGCTTCAGGTATACGAAGAGCTATCTACACTACTGGCCATTAAAATTGCTACACCATGAGGATGACGTGCTACAGACGCGAAATTTAACCGAAGGTAAGAACATGCTGTGTTACGTAAATGATTAGCTTTTCAGAGCATTCACACAAGGTTGGCGTCGGTGGCGACACCTACAACGGGCTGACATGAGGAAAGTTTCCAACCGATTTGTCATACACAAAAAGCACTTGACAGGCGTTGCCTGGTGAAACGTTGTTGTGATGCCTCGTGTAAGGAGGAGAAATGCGTACCATCACGTTTCCGACTTTGATAACGGTCGGATTGTAGCCTATCGCGATTGCGGTTTATCGCGTCGCGATATTGCTGCACGAATTGGTCAAGATCCTATGACTGTTAGCAGAATGTGGAATCGGTGGGTTCAGGAGGGTAATACGGAACGCCGTGCTGGATCCCAACGGCCTCGTATTACTAGCAGTCGAGATGACAGGCATCTTATCCGCATGGCTGTAAAGGATCGTGCAACCACGTCTCGATGCCTGAGTCAACAGATGGGGTCGTCTGCAAGACAACAATCATCTGCACGAACAGTTCGACGACGTTTGCAGCAGCATGGACTATCAGCTCGGACACCATGGCTGCGGTTACACTTGACGCTGCATCACAGACAGGAGCGCCTGCGATGGTGTACTCAACGACGAACCTGGGTGCACGAATGGCAAAAGGTCATTTTTTCGGATGAATCCAGGTTCTGTTTACAGCATCATGATGGTCGCATCCGTGTTTGGCGACATTGCGGTGAATGCACATTGGAAGCTTGTATTCGTCATCGTCATACTGGCGTATCACCAGACGTGATTGTATGGGGTGCCATTGATTACACGTCTCGGTCACCTCTTGTTTGCATTGACGGTACTTTGAACAGTGGACGTTACGTTTCAGATGTGTTACGACCCGTGGGTCTACCCTTCATTCGATCCCTGCGAAACCCTACATTTCAGCAGGATAATGCACGACCTCATGTTGCGGATCCTGTACGGGCCTTTCTGGATATAGAAAATGTTCGACTGCTGCCCTGGCCACCACATTCTCCAGATGTCTCACCAATTGAAAACGTCTGGTCAATTGTGGCCGAGCAGCTGGCTCGTCACAATACGCCAGTCACTTC
Organism: Schistocerca piceifrons; assembly: GCF_021461385.2. Taxonomy (NCBI): domain Eukaryota; kingdom Metazoa; phylum Arthropoda; class Insecta; order Orthoptera; family Acrididae; genus Schistocerca; species Schistocerca piceifrons. Next base: position 531,840,379 of record NC_060144.1, on the reverse strand, counting down.
TCTTGATGAACTGTGGTATCGTGTTGAAGCTGCATCGGCAGCTGTACCTGTACACGCCTTCCAAGCTCAGTTTGACTCAATGTCCAGGCGTATCAAGGCCGTTATTACGGCCTGAGATGGTTGTTCTAGGTACTGATTTATCAGGATCTATGCACCAAAATTGCTCGAAAATGTAATCACATGTCAGTTCTAGTATAATATATTTGTCCAATGAATACACGTTTATCATCTGCATTTCTTCATGGTGTAGCAATTTTAATGGCCAGTAGTGTACTTACGTCTAATGACATATCGTAGTGTGAGTCACTTTTTGCCAGCAAAAAGCGTGTCGCCCCGTGTCCGGGTAGTCCAGAGCACTCTACTGTGCGGACGCCGCCCCTTCGCCCAGCGCGCACCTGGCACCCACACGCAGGACAGGCCACCGTAATTGATAGCCGCCTGTCATCGGCCAATCAGCGCGCGCGCCGTAATGCGCGAACTGTGTCGCGCGCGTCCTAACGACTTCCGGTCGCGGCGGCGGCCGCGGTTATCCGATAATGGATAAAGGGGTGCCCGCAACCCGAACCGCGCCGGCCGCCATCTTGTGTGTCAACAGCGCCATTAGCCGGCGCTATTGTGCGCCCGGTTCCTTGAATTAGCGCCGTTAATTCTCCCAAAGAGGCTTACGCGCCGGGGCCAGCGGACCACCCGCTGGGCTCCAGCCGAGGGGAGCTGAGGGATGAGGGAGGCCAGTGCCTCCGTCCTGTCCTCGCTCGCTCTGCGGTACCCTCCCAATTAAAACCAGTGGCTGGCCACGGCGCACGTCTCTTTCTTTCCTTTCTCGGTTCCGTATTAAGTTCAGTTTGACGGTTCGCTGTAACTCTGTTCACGGTTTCTCTTCATTCTCCTGTATCCACACCAATCTAAACCCCTCACAATCAATGTCCCTCCTTGTGGCCTTGCACTATCTCTATTACTCAATGTTCGCTCATTTTTCACTTAATTTTATTTTAAACAACCTGAAACGTATCTTCCTAACCAGTGTCATATCGAAGGGATGGTGAAATAACTCCGCACCAAAAAAAAATTTTCAATTGTCTGTGAAATCTTATAGGTCCTAACTGCTAAGGTCATCAGTCCCTAAGCTTACACACTACGTAACCTAAACTATCCTAAGGTCAAACACACACACCCATGCCTGAAGGAAGACTCGAACCTCCGCCGGGAGCAGCCGCACAGTACATGTCTGCAGCGCCTGAGACCGCTTTTTTTTTTATTTTTATTTTTTTATTTTTTTTTTCTAGACGGAGTGTGCGCTGATATGAAACTTCTTGGCAGCTTAAAACTGTGTGCCCGACCGAGACTCGAACTCGGGACCTTTGCCTTTCGCGGGCAAGTGCTCTACCAACTCTTTTTTTTTTTTTTTTTTTTTTTTTTTTTTTTTTTTTTTTTTTTTTTTAAACGAACACTCGACTTGCTGTGTTCCTTCCTTGGTGACTGCAACAACTTAGAAGCTTCTACTTTTTTTTTTTTTTTTTTTTTAAATATATATATATGAAGGAAGGTAAGAGAAAGGAGAAACAGAAACCTTTATTATTCACAAAATAAACATAGTACGTCCTGACACATAATAACTGTCCTGGAAGGAACCTCGCTGCCGTCCTACCATGCAGCATGAAATAACAACAAAATCAAAATGGGGCCACTTCCGGCACCCTAAAGAAAAGTATTTATGGATATGAAAACAAAATTTGAAGTACATCCAATCGCTAACTGTTCAAGCGTGAGTTTTTCGTAGTTCGCATACTCGCATAGTGTTCTTAGTCGATCACATTACTTGGTCGGTTTCACAACGAAAGCACCGCCGCTCATCTTTGCGCACCCGGCACACCCCAAGTACATGGCGGGTCCGCAAATACCGTTACCAGGAAATTGGCATACCAATCCTTGTACTTTTGTAGCCGTAATAGTTTCGTGTGTCCATCTTGCAAGTATTGCCAGTAATCCAGGACGTTCAGTAAGTTCGTACGTAGATGTAATGGACCGTCATACCTGTGATCCACGCCACTGCGTTCGTCTTATGACGCGGAAAATACGTTTCCTCTGGAAAAAATACTATGTCAGAACAGACCGCTGTATAGATAGTACGCCGCATGAACGCTATTATCTTTCTTGCGAGAGTCCAGACAGCCAATGCCTCGCCGCAGACCAGCCGATGGTCGTCCGTATCCAGCACGCCGCATTGCTGACACAAGGGCGAATCCGCCAAATGTATTGCGTACTTTTTATCATTTGTAGGGTATTTTCTGTTGACGACAATGTACCATGTTGACCTGACAGATGTAGGCAGGTGGGGGTGGTGGACCGTGCGCCACACCACGTGCCAATTAACAGCTGGATGTTTGCGTTCCACCCTATTCCGGGCGATCTGTCGAAGAAGCAGATGGTACACGTCCTTCGATGTCGACTGTCGGGTCGTCGGTAAACGCTCTCTCACGTAACTGTGTTCCACGATGAACGTGCGCACATACGTTAAAGGGGGCGATATATGGCCGACACTGACTGGAGGAAGATGCGATGTGGGTACGAGTTCTCCGATGATCGTCCCCGTAAGCGAGTGATTCCTGTTGCGCCACCGTTTGAGCATAGTATTAATATACATGGCACGCGCCTTCTCGTGCACGTTCACTAAACCAACGCCCCCCTCTCGCGCTGGGAGGGTAAGCGTGTTGTACTGTACCTTAAAGAGTTGTCCCAGGCACACATAGTACCCAAAAGCCGCCTGAATCCTCATAGCCATCGTGCGCGTCAAGGGAAGAAGGTGCGTCAGGTGGCACATCATGGGCGCGAGATAAAGGTTGACGAGTAACACTCGCTGCAGCATATCCATCGACCGTAGGGCGTTTAGTCGTACTGCCGTGCGGACTCTGAGTAACAATCGTCGGTAGTTGTCCGCAGCCGTTCTCGCTGTCTCTTTATGAAAGGTGATACCCAAACAGCGGAGGGTTTCCACCGCAGGTAAGGGTCCTTCCGTTCCTGGTTCTAGTCCACGCCCCACATGCATGAATTGTGATTTTCGGTAGTTGACCACACTTCCAGCTGCCATCCCATACGTCTGTAGCCAATCCAGTGCTGTTTGAGTCTCCCTCTCATTCCGTACGAGGAACACAATATCATCCGCGTATGCTCTGCATTTGAATGATAATTGCCGTAGGGAGATCCCGCTAAGACGGCGGCGAAGGCCTGCGAGGCACGGTTCTAAGGCGATTGCATAAAGGAGGATCGATGAGGGGCAACCCTGTCTCACTGATCTTAAGATCTTAAAATACTCAGTTCTCCCTCCGTTGACCACCATCGCTGATCTGGCGCCGTGCAACAAACGCATCACAGCATTGGTCAATAATGGCGAGACACCCATCCTATTCATCACCGCCGCGAGGTACACATGTTCCACGCGATCAAAAGCATGATCGAAATCTACTGCAACCATCGCCCCCCGGAGGCGGCATGCAGCCGCGAGGGCGACGACGTCACGATAGTCTCCCAAGGCTGTGTGGATATTACTGATGCCGCCAAGACAAGTCTGATCGGCATGTATTCGATTCTCCAGCGACTTTTTGATACGACTTCCCAGGATGCGCATGAAGATCTTGTAGTCACTATTAAGGAGGGTCAAGGGGCGATAATCACAAGGCCGTTTGCCACCACGGGGCTTCGGTATCGGTATCATGAGCCCTTCCGTGAATTGAATGTGAACCGGTACTTCTTGCTGCAGAAGCTCATTAAACATACATAGCCACATCGGTGTCATAATGGTCACAAAGGCACGGTAAAATTCCAACGGGAATCCGTCTGGACCTGGGGACTTGTTGCAAGCACCTCGTGTAATCGCTTCCTCCAGCTCTTCACACGTAATTTCAGATAACCCGTCCGCTTCCCCGTTCACACTCGTCGCGTCTGGGATCTCTTCCAGGACGTTCCCCAGCTCCCCCTGACCCTCCCCGTTGCTCGCATAGAATCTGCTAAAATGATCCGTGAACGCCTGTGCTATGCCCCTCTGTGTTGTAAAACGACGGCCATCGCCGAGATCGATCTCATGTATTAAATTCCTGCGTCTCCTTCGTCTTTCCTTTATCACATAATGCATCGAGGGGACCGCGTTGGGCAGGAAATCCTGCGACCTCGCGCGTATCATCGTACCTGCCATCCTCTGCTTCGCAAGTTGTACCAGCTTCGCTTTAACTCGGTGGACGGCCGTCTGGCGTTCTGGTGTAGGTGGTTGTGCTAACAGTTCCCGGAGAGCCGTAAAGTAAAACTCAGTGGTCGTGCGCTGCCATTGAGAAACTTCCTTCCCGTAACCTATTAACGTCCTCCGTAAAGCTGGCTTCGCGCACTCAATCCACCACTGCAGGACAGAACCGAAAGAATTTCGTCGACGGAGGCAGCCATGCCACGTGTCCTCCACCATGCGTCGGCATTCTGCATCTCGCAGGTGGGAGACGTTCATCTTCCAATTACCCCTCCGTCTCCACACCTGCTGTCTATTAAGGTTAACCGTACAAATATATGCCTCGTGGTCTGTAAATGCCGTCGGCCATATTTCTGCGTCCACCGTCGACGTTGCTAACGCCCTTGAAACGTAAATCCGGTCCAAACGGCCCGCGGAGTGGCTAGTAAAAAATGTATATCCTGGTTGGTTTCGATACTTCAGGTCCCATGTATCGACTAATTCCATCCCGTTGACCAGCTCCCTAAGTTCTTGGCTAGTAGTATAGTTAGGTTGTTGGTCCTTTCTATCGAGCACACAATTAAAATCTCCGCCGAGTATGCAACCATCGTATCGTCCCTGGAACAACGGTGTAACCTCATGGGCGTAAAAATCTGCTCTGTCTCTTCTCTTATCCGAGCCTGACGGTGCGTATACGTTGATCAAACGTATTCCACCTATGGTCACGGCCGTACCACGGGCAGAAGGCAAATATTCCACTTCGTCTGCACGTATCCCTTCCTTTAATAGAATAGCTGTGCCAACGCCCCTCTCGTCACACGGGGAACAGTAAATGTCGTAACCGTAAAAGTCCGAGGGGGGAAGTACCCGAACTTCTTGTAATAGTGCTATGTCTAAATCCGCAGCCTTTATCATGTCACTGAGCATCTTGATTTTTACCGGCGTCCCAATGCTATTGATGTTAACAGACCCTATCCGATAAGCTTGTTGCATGGCTGTCAACGTAGATAGGGCACCGTACGGTCGCAAATTCTTCCGTACATAGGCTGCTGTCGTACTAACGTCCCCCGCCGTACCCTCATATGGTCTGTCGTTATTCCGTGCACCCTTCCGGTCTTACACCGGGAGAGTGCGTGGGAGCAGTTCCTCTAGCATCATCAGTTCCCCACGGGGGTGGGTCTTCTGACCAGTCCCCAAGTGTCCCATCGTTGTCGTGCGGTGCAGGCGCCGTAGCCTCCTCAGTAGCCTGTTGCCGTCTATCGAGCGCCTTCGCTGTGTCTGGAGCATCGTCAGCGGTAGGTCGTGCCGCCGTCCCTCTGGCCACCGTTGCATCCACGCTAGGCAGTTCTTCTGTATCCATGGTCGTCTGTTCTGTACCCGTAAACTTCTCTGAATTGTCTGCTAGATCAGAGTGGTCGTTCTCCACCGTGAGGCGACGCTTCTTCCGGCGTTTTGGTGATCGCTGTTTACGTTGCCGGGCCTCGGAATCAGAGGTCAGCATGGTCTCCAGTTGTTCGTGGGGGGCGTCTGAATCATGCGCCGTCGTATGATCGACGTCTCCAAGTGCGTTACCTGAAGGGGCCGCAAGCGGAACCGAAGAGAGGGCGTCCTGTGACTGCTGCAGGCGGTCCACCGCAACGTCGTCTTTCTGTGGCTCGCCACGATCCGTCGCGGTCTGTGTGTTCTGGTACGCGTCTGTCTCGCGGCCCACGTCATCGCGTAATGCGGCGACGTAAGTCATGGGGAGCACAGTCGGATGCGGCGTGAGGGGTGGGTCATCCCGTGGCAGCTTTAATAACCTTCGTTGAGCACACTCAGAACGTATGTGTCCCTCCTTCCCACATCCAGAGCACGTCCTTGGTTGTCCGTCGTAAATGACAATCGCCCGACAACCGGCGATGTATAAGTATGACGGGACGTGTTTTCGGAGTTCGATCCGTATTTGTCTGACGCCATTGAGGACAGGATACGTCTTGAAACTCGCCCATTTTTCAGCCACGTGGGATAGGACCGTTGCGTAAGGACGCAGGGCGTCTGTCACCAACTCTTCTGGCACTTCGAATGGAAGCTCAAATACGCGGATCGTTCGGAAGCCCATGCCGGCGTGTTCAACAGTTACCGCTCCAACATTCCCGTCCGAATGACAGAAACGAAGTCCTTGTCGGTGTCGAAGTAGTAGTTCGTCACATGCCGCTTCATTTATGAGCTTGACATAGACCACGCTGCTGACTATAGATAAGTGTATTCCAACTAGAACGTCAGGTTCGATTTTCACCTCGTCCCGTAAATAACGTTCGATCTCGTAAGCCTTCGGTCGAGCATATTCGTTAGCAAAACTAAATTTCAGTGTCGATTTGCGGAACGACAAAGCCATGATTCGTTCTATGTATACCGCCACACACCGCTACACACGTAACGTAAACACCTCTCGCGCAGACGTGCGGCAGGGACGTAAACACCGTCCGAACCGCTGCGCCGCCGAAGGCTGACTGGCCGGCTAATCCCGCGCGGCTAACTCCCTACCCTAAGGCCGCATGAACAGACGGATCGGAATATATCGCCGGCCAAAATCATCATAATTTATTGCGTAATGGGTTTTGGAGACCTACAGCAGGAAAAAAAGAAAAAAACCATTCTATATATGGAAAATAAAAAACTAAGACACTAAAAAAACCTAAAAGAACACATTATAAAAAGCACAATAAAAAAGAGAAGTCAATGAACGAGAACGGAGGAAATACACTCAAAAGAAATAAAAAAGATAGAAGAAAAAGGAAGACTCAACACGAAAAAATTATCCGAATGCGATGGAAATCGATAGATGTGATGTACATGTATGCTCAAGAAATGATTACAGTTTCAGAAAAATTCGATGATTCGTTCAAGAGAAATAGTTTCACAAATTGAGCAGATCAATAAGGCATTGGTCTACATCTGGCTATTATGCAAGCAGTTATCTGGCTTGGCGTTGACCGACAGAGTTGTCGAATGTCCGCCTTGAGGAATATCGTACCAAATTCTGCCCAACTGGCACATTCGATCGTGAAATTCCCGAGCTGATTGGGGGGGCGCGCCCATAATGCTCCAAACGCTCTCAATCGGGGAGAGATCCGGCGACCTGCTGGCCAACGCAGGCTTTGGCAAGCACGAAGACAAGCAGTAGAAATTTTCGCTTTGTGAGGACGGGCATTATCTTGTTGAGATGTACGCCCAGGATGGCTTCCAATTAACGGCCATGAAACGGGGAGTAAAATATCGTTGATTGCCGCTTTCTTATAAGGGTGCTGAGGGTGATGACCAAAGATATCTTGCCATTCAACGAAATAGCACCCCAGACGCTCACTGGTGGTTGTCGGACTGGCGACAGTCAGGCTGGTATCCCACTGCTGTTCAGGGCGTGTCCAGGCACATCGTCGGCACTCATCGGGGCTCAGTTCGAAGCGGGACTCATCACTGAAGATGGTTCTACTCCAGTCAATGATATTCCAGGCCAAATATATCGCGTCCGCTGCAAATGGGCTTGTTGGCGTACAGAGGACAATGGTAGTCGGCGCAAGGGACGCCGCGAGCTCAAGCCCCATTTCCTGAGGTTCCTGTTAATGGTCCCAGTGGTCACTGACGCGCCAGTTGCAAGTTGGATCGATGACAATGATGAACTCGGGCGCCTCTCTGTCGGTCTCTCGGTCCTCGCGTTAGCCGTCTCTCTAGGTCGGCAGTTTCCTGCTTGACGATGTGTTCGCCCACGGTCCCTCCATTCCTGTGCACATCGTGACGTCGCTCCCACCGAAACGTTGAGCGATTCGTCTGTTATTCCAACCGGCTTCTTTGAGCCCAACTACGCTACCTCTCTCAAATGCTGACACCTGTGTGTATTGTTAACGCATCTGTACGCTAGACCTAGTTACTGTCCAGCTGCGTACACGGAAAAAAATTCGCAAAAACTTTATGCCCTGCTGTCGACATATCCCCTGTTACTATCCTAGCAAGCTGCGTGGTGAAAATGGGCTGCAGCGTCACATATTCATGGATCAGCCGCCAAAGTTTAGTTTTGCATTTGACGTCGATACCAGTATGAATATCGGTTAGTAACCAATTTGCATTACTCCTTCGTTTGTTTTGTCTTACAGTGTATCTACTGCTGGCAATAGTCTATCGTCACTGGTCTCTAGGTTCGTCTTCCAACGCTGTCGGTTCGTTTGTTTAAGATTTGTCAATGTCTGATACTCCCATCGCGTTCTTGGATGTCCCCTTGAGCGTTTCCCAGCACGCTGGGAATGGAGGACTCGGCTATGGAGGGATTGAAATCAGCCAAGTAACTGGCTTCTTCTGCCCTAATTTTCTGCCAATTTGTGGCTTTCTAGAACGCTGGTACCGGTCGTTTTTCTTTCTTCGTTCCATGGTATTGCAGAAGCGACCATAGCTCTTCCGAAGTATCTTCCTCGCGAAGGCTCAGATTGCTTCATCAGCTGTGACAGATGTCGCCCGAGTTTCACAACCATGCAAAAGTATCGGCACTACTAATATCGTGTACAGCTGTATCACACTCTTTCGCTACATTAGATACGGCTTGAATAAATTGTCTAAGCCGAAGACCATGCGACTGGCGTTTAATATTCGTTGATGTATTTCTATCGTATGGATTGGTTCAAATGGCTCTGAACACTATGGGATTTAACTGCTGAGCTCATCAGTCCCTTAGAACTTAGAACTACTTAAACCTGACTAACTTCAGGACATCACACACATCCATGCCCGAGGCAGGAATCGAACCTGCGACGGTAGCTGTCGCGGGGCTCCAGACTGTAGCGCCTAGAACCGCTCGGCCACTTCGGCCGGCTATCGTATGGATTACAGGTGCCTGAATTTTTGAACTCGTTCAAAGGTACCCGTCGACAACAGTGGGAGGAAGAAGTGCTCGACGGCGTGATACAACGAGATATTCGGTTTTATCACCGTTTACCACCAGCCCAGTTTTCCTCGCAAGTGAAGAAATCGGGAAGTATCAGCACGTACTTGCTCTACGGTGTCGCCAAGCATGTAACATCGTAAGCAATTGCCAGGATTTTGTCTGCTCACACGATCTCTTTTTCTTTGACTCGACATGGGTCACACCTTACTTTTCCCAAGACCTAGCTCAATAGCACTTGCTTGTTCATTCATTGAAAGTCCACCTACTTATCTCAGAGGGTAATTCATATGTTAATGTCTTACGGTAATAAAAGTAACTGTTACAGTGACAATTTGTTTCCGTCACACATAGATGGTTCAAATGGCTCTGAGCACTATGGGACTTAACATCTATGGTCAGCAGTCCCCTAGAACTTAGAACTACTTAAACCTAACTAACCTAAGGACGTCACACAACACCCGGTCATCACGAGGGAGAGAAAATCCCTGACCCCACCGGGAATCGAACCCGGGAACCCGGGCGCGGGAAGCGAGAACGCTACCGCACGACCACGAGCTGCGGACCACAGATAGATGACCCGCTTCATTAATATATTCATGTGTAATGTGATACTCATATTTTCACCCGTGATTGGGCTACCCCTACCTCTCATCATTCAGTTAGACATTCCCGTTGCGTGACGTTGGTATTTCATTAAAAATTTGCATGATCTTGGGGAGGTTCGCTTTCCTGTACATCACCAGAGACAGGATTTACAGCGTCGGCATGAACCTATGCACTGGAAGATTTCTGTTTACGAAATATACACTGCTGGCCACCGTAAATGCAACACCCTGAAGGAAGCATCCGAATCAAGTGAAATTTACACCATGGGTTTGCAGCGATGAGATATGCAACTGATTAGAATTTCAGCGCAGACGCACATCACGCGCGCCTGTGGCGCCACCTAATAGCGCCATTTAAGGCTTGGCGATTTCGACGAGTGTACGTTCGGCACGTGTGTTTACCTTGTGGTTGTTTCACAAGACGATCAGTTATGCCTCGTAGACAACAGCGAACATCGTTTGATCAAGTATCCGAGTTCGACAGAGGAAGGATAGTGGCTTTACCAGATTGTGGATTATCATACAGAGAAATCGCTAGTCGTGTTGGACGAAACCAAACAACTGTAATGCGGATATGTGACCGTTGGATGCAGGAGGGTACGACGGACCGACGTGGTCGATCGCATTCACCTCGGTGCACCACTGCACGTGCTGATAGGCAAATTGTGCGCATGGCAGTGACGGATTGCTCAGTGACATCCCGAACCATAGCACAGCACACTGCGTCTGTAACGCATCATCCAGTGTCTGCGCGTACCATTCGATGCCGTTTATAGCAGAGTGGTCTGTCCGCAAGACGTCCATTGCTTCGTCTACCATTAACGCAGAACCACAGACGTCTCCGTCGCCAATGGTGTGATGACAGACGGATGTGGACGGCAGAATGGAATGACGTTGTCTTTACTGACGAGGCACGCTTCTGTCTGCAGCACCACGATAGCCGGATTCGAGTGTGGAGACACCGTGGAGAGAGGATGCTGGACAGCAGCATTATGCACCGCCACACTGGTCTTGCACCGGGTATTATGGTATGGGGCGGTATTGGATATTATTCTCGCACGCCTCTAGTACGCATTGCCGGTACTTTAAATAGCCGGCGCTACATATCCGAGGTGCTGGTGCCAGTTGTCCTTCCTTACCTTTAGGGCTCGGCCACAGCCATATTTCAACAGGATAATGCGCGACCACACGTGGCACGCATTGTCCAAAGGTTCTTCGTCAATAACCAGATTGAAGTGCTTCCCTGGCCGGCTCGCTCTCCGGATCTTTCGCCGATAGAAAACATGTGGTCCATGGTTGCTCAACGAGTGACCCAGATTACATCCCCAGCTGCCACACCAGATGATCTTTGGCAACGTGTGGAAGCTGCTTGGGCTGCTGTACCCCAGGAACACATCCAACGTCTCTTTGACTCAATGGCGAGACGTGTGGCAGCGGTGATTTCCAACAATGGCGGCTACTCTGGCTACTGATTCTGGCAGGAACCACATGTCACAGAAGTCTGTAAACGTAATCATTTGATACTTGGTCAACATGTTATCTACAAAATAAATTTTGTTGAGCTACCTCTTGTCTTTCTTGGTGTTGCATTTACGGTGGCCAGCAGTGTATGTTGGTTTTCGTAGTCTCAGTTACGAATATGTGCATAATATTACACTTGATGGGCTAAGCACTTCCCTCCGACGTGGGGCTGATGTGGTACTTTGCGTTCTACTGTATTTGCTCCTATGATCATGGTTACACACTCACATTCTGTTGAAAATGGTTCAAGTGGCTCTGGACACTATGGGACTTAACATCTGAGGTCATCAGCCCCCTACAACTTAGAACTTCCTAAACCTAACTAGCCTAAGGTCATCACACGCATCCATGCCCGAGGCAGGATTCGAACCTGCGACCGTAACGGTCGCGTGGTTCCAGATTGAAGCGCCCAGGACCGCTCAGCCACACCAGCCGGCCACAAATTCTGTAACGCAACGCTTGTATTGACACATTCCACAACATAAGGTACACCGCTACCACTCCGTCAATCACGTTAACACCTGAGATGTTGGGCGGGAACGAAGGAACTCTGTAATTGTGTGGAGCCTGTAAAATCTGTTTTCTTTTTTTTCAGGGAAATGATTATTCGTATTTTCTATTACTGTTCACCGTTTGTAATTTCTTGAAAGTTCCTGTAGTGACTGGTTGGTCTCTACCAGAGTACCCCCTCTCCCCCCGGTTCTTTAAGAAATCGAACTCCCATGTGCCAAATAGGTTTGAACATTTGATTACTTTACGAAAGAACTGATGTGTTAAATATACCACGTTAAGCACATAAGCCACAAAAAGTACAGAAAACTTTGAAATTATGCTTAAAATTTTACGTTACGAGCTCTCATTGTCCAACAACAGACGAATAAAGTTCGGGCAATCTGCCCTTCATCCTAAACAAAACCAAGTTTTCCACGTATCTCAGTGTTTATGACGTCATACCTCCTGAAGTTTGTATCTTACAGTGATATAATTTTGCAGGAACATTCAGCGATATATTTACATAGTGTCAGCAAAGTGTATTGCGAATATTGTCTGCAAAGTGTATTGCGAATTGAGTTCGTAGCAAAAAAGTGATAAATTAAAACGTCACGCCTAATGTTGAAGTTCTACTGCACTCCACTGTTAGCAGAAGTTAGTTTTCCATGCATATAAATGTCTGTAATGTCATATTTCCTGAATTTGGTGTCGTGTAATGGTACAAATTTGCAGGCACATTCAGTGATATAGTTTGGTACTGTCCAGAAACTGTGTGCGAATAGAGTCAGTAGAAAGGAAGGATTAAATTAAAACGTCATGTCTGATGCTAACGTTTCATTGTGTGCAACGAAGATCTAGTAAGCGACAAACTTTTTTTTCCTTTCATCGCCTTGCGGTACCTGTAAGGGAGAAAAAGCGTTTCTATGCATATAAATGTCTGTAATGTCATATTTCCTGAATTTGGTGTCGTGTAATGGTACATATTTGCAGGCACATTCAGTGATATAGGTTGGTACTGTCGAAAAACTGTGTGCGAATAGAGTCAGTAGAAAGGAAGGATTAAATTAAAACGTTATGTCTGATGCTAACGTTTCACTGTGTGCAACGAAGATCTAGTAAGCGATAAGCTTTTTTGCTTTCATCGCCTTGCGGTACCTGTAAGGGAGAAAAAGCGTTGTAAAGTTTTGGAATTACGTGTAAAGCTTGTTGGAATTCGCTAACTGCTCTCATTCTCAAATACTGGCTGCATAAAGTCCGGGTATCTGCGCGCTGTCAGTTATACTGCCTCTAGACAAACACATTGTTCCTAACTGTAATACTTACCTTATTGCGTTAAACTTTCAACCTAAGATTATACCTCGTACGGAGTACACTATGACAGCATTTTACATTTTTCTTCATTCGATCAACAATCAAGTGAAATACTGGGAATAAAATTGTTGTTGCCCATAGAAAGCGTCAGTTAGGAAGCTGGCAGCTGGTACCAGGTGGAGCCGAACGACTGCTACGGTCGCAGGTTCGAATCCTGCCTCGGGCATGGATGTGTGTGATGTCCTTAGGTTAGTTAGGTTTAAGTAGTTCTAAGCTCTAGGGGACTGATGACCTTAGAAGTTAAGTCGCATAGTGCCCAGAGCCATTTGAACCGTGTTTGGTACCAGGTTCAGTGTACCGTGATAATCGCTTAGTAAAATATAGGCTGTTAGGGGTATAAGTGCAGGTATCGTGATCATCGGTATTTTAATGTGTACCCACATCAGTGTGTTATTTTGTTTTTCTGTGTGTGTAAAATTCTTTCTACTAAAACGTTAAACAATTTACTAACTGATGTATTCTGTTACCACACCACTAAGTGGACTATGCATTCAGTATAGGGCAACCGTTTTCCATCCACGTGTCCACGCTTCAACACATGACCTGCTGCCCGGGGAAAAATAAGCATTAATTGTTTGCTCTTGCCACATGTACTTGGAGGTATTAACTAACCTATGAACATGCCACTCCTAATAGCTATCATTATCAGTCTACAACTGAAGTAAGTACTGATGTAATGTTCAGCACTGTCCTCAGTCACCAGTAGAAATATCTTCACTTCTACCCCCAATACCCTGTACAAGGGGCTGCCAAAGGAAAACAAGACAAATGGAAAAAAAGAAAGCGAACCGTCTATTATTTTAAAAGCTACCACCATAACTGTTACTACATTTATCCCACTATGACACAAGATGATCAGTGCTTTCATGGAAAAATGTATGCTGTTACTTGCAGACTCATGATTTCAAAATGGCTCTAAGCACTATGGAACTTAAAATCTGAGGCCATCAGTCCCCTAGACTTAGAACTACTTAAACCTAACTAACTTGAGGACATCACACACATCCATGCCCGAGGCAGGATTCGAACCTGCGACCGTAGCAGCAGCGCGTAAGGGTTTTCCAACGAAACTTCTGCAGCGTACTTGAAACAATCTTGGCAACATGTGGTTAGAACCATACGTTGCTAGGGAGGGGGTGGAGGGAGGGTGGGGGCGGCACGTGTTGCCAAGGTCGTTTCGAGCATGCTCCTGAAGTTTCTCTGGAAAGCCTTTACGGATCCTTCATACAGTTCCGATCTCCCACATGCAGTTTCTATAATTTTGAAGGCTTGAAGAAAGACATTCATGGGCGTCGATTTGCTTCGGACGAAGAGGCGCACGCCGACTACCTTGGATCCGTAGGAACCTGCAAATATATTTCAGTGAAGATATTGCCTCACAGTGGCATAAATGTGTTAACAGAGACGCCGATCACCTTCCTAAAGAGGTCACTTGCTCTTTTCAATCTGTTTAGTTTCCATTTGACTGCCCCTTATAAACTAGTTCCCTACTTTAATTGTAGGCATCAAATTTAAAGATGGTGTGATCCGTAATATTCATATGATAACATTAACAGAGGTCATTGTCTTTCCTGTTGATCCTGCGCTGATAAACTGGATATGCGTCGATTCCTGTTAGGTTCGGTAGTCTTGATACGCTACTTAAATGACTTAGTAAATAGTAGTATTACCGGTAGTACTGGTAGTATATGCCTCTGTACGAGCCCTAATCTCTCTTATCTTATCTTTGTGGCCTCTCCGCGAAATATAAGTTGGCGGCAGTAAAACTGTACTGCAGTCAGCCTCAAATGCTGGTTCTCTAAATTTCCTCAGTAGTGATTCACGAAAAGAACGCCTCCTTTCCTCCAGAGACTCCCACCCGAGTTCCTGAAGCATTTCCGTAACACTCGCGGGACGATCAAACCTACCAGTAACAAATCTAGCAGCCCGCCTCTGAATTGCTTCTATGTCCTCCCTCAATCCTACCTGATAGGGATTCCAAACACTCAAGCAGTACTGAAGAATAGGTCGTATTAGTGTTTTATAAGCGGTCTCCTTTACAGAAGAACCACATCTTCCCAAAATTCTACCAATGAACCGAAGACGACTATCCGCCTTCCCCACAACTGCCATTACATGCTTGTCCCACTTCATATCACTCTGCAATGTTAGGCCCAAATATTTAATCGACGTGACTGAGTCAAACGCTACACTACTAATGGAGTATTCAGACATTACGGGATTCTTTTTCCTACTCATCTGCATTAATTTACATTTATCTATATTTAGAGTTATCTGCCATTCCATACACCAATTACAAATCCTGTCCAAGTCATCTTGTATCCTCCTACATTCACTCAACAACGACACCTTCCCGTACACCACAGCATCATCAGCAACCAGCCGCACATTGATATCCACCCTATCCAAAAGATCATTTATGTAGATAGAAAACAACAGGGGACCTACCACACTTCCATGGGGCACTCCAGATGATACCCTCACCTCCGATAAACACTCACCATCGAGGACAACGTACTGGGTTCTATTACTTAAGAAACAGGATGCTAAAGACTTCTCATAGTTTCTTTTGTGCGTTTGGTTGCTTGTTTTGCACATAATTAGAACCGCAAATCACTCATTGTTAGTCCATTGTGTATCTTACTCCCTTATATAGCATAAACTGCATTTCATAAGTAGCAAACGTTAGTTAATCGCATAACTTCTGCGCTTTTATATAACCAAAGCAATTACTTCTTACACAAGTATAGTTTACATGCACAAACATAAAAATATACGTAACTGTTGTTATTTAGTACAAAATAGAACGTTCTTCATCATTCTAAAAGGCATGAGTTCCCTCTTGTTATTGACAAATGTGAAAGTTGTTTATGATTATGAGAAACCTGTTTTACATAAGGTCGACAAAGTATTGAAGCGATGTTTGATATTTTTTCGTTTTGCGATTTTCCGTTTTTGTTGCGGAAATGGCGATTTCTAGCGCAATCTGATAAATCTGTACCGTTTTCTTTATTTTTACTACAAAATCCCTCTGTTTCAAGTCATGGATCATCCATTACTACTATAGCCTGAACTGAACAACGAGCGACGTGGCGCAGTGGCTAGCACACTGGACTCACATTCGGGAGGACGACGGTTCAATCCCGCGTCCGGCCATCCTGACTTACGTTTTCTGTGATTTCCCTAAATCGCTTCAGGCAAATGCTGGGACGGTTCCTGTGAAAGGACACGGCCAATTTCCTTCGCCATCCTTCCCTAATCTGATGAGACCGATGACCTCGTAGTTTGGTCTCTTCCCCCCAAATCAACCCAACCCAAACTGAACTGAACATTGAATTGGTCCCTTATACATCCTCATTCAGTTTCTATACGGTTCACTGCTTCTGGTTTTTAGGGGATTCTTGTAGACACTGCTGACATACGTAAAGAAAGCGAACGTCGCGAGGTAACGCCCGATAAGTATGCAACACACAGGTAAGTATGCAACGTGCAGGTTAACACGGGTGCGACCTTAACTGACCAAAGCTACTAGGAAACCTACCATAGTCTACGCTTACTTACGGTAGTCTACGGTAGGATGCAGCAGTTTTATAACTATAAACATGCCCTGGCGGTGTTTACATGACTAGCCGCTCTCGAACGTACGCGAAGAATTCGTGGACTCTTCGGCCCGTTTCACTGTAGTCCAATTCGTCGTGCCCTGTACTTACTTTCTAATTGAGCAGTCGGACGTTAGTTGTTACCTGTCGGTGTAAGATTTATTGATCTTTCGGGAAGGAAAATTCTGTTACTGACTTCTCATAAAATGAGAGCTTCTTAGGATTTTAGTCAATTACGGTTAAGCTTCCTCTGACTGCATTTAGTTACACACAGAGTTGCTTCCGTGTTGCAGGTTTGGACCGCCACGTCCGGCGGGTACTTTAATCAGCCACTTGCCGCTGCGGAGCAGCCGACGTGACTCGGACCTCAGCAGCGGCGCTGGCTGCCGGGCGGTGGCGGCGGCGCGCGTCAGCCCGGCCGCGTGCGCCTGGCATTCAATTAGCGCCACAACGGCCGCTCTGTCCGTCTGTCCGTCCCGCGTCCAGCCTCCGCCTCCGCCGCCGCCGCCGCCTCTGCCTCCACCGCCTCCAGAGCCGCCGCCGCCGCCGCCGCCGCCGCCGCCGCCGCCGTCACCGGATCAATACAGAAGCACGGGACGGCGGAGCTCTCCGGATCCGCCCCCGCCATCCGTCGTCGCCTGAGTCGCCTCTGCCGCCGCCGCCGCCACCCCCGCCCCGCCCGCCCCCGCCTCCGCCCCCGCCCCCACCCCGAGATGCGGCACGTGTCCAGACGGGCTCGCAGCAGGAGGTCCCCGCGCCGAGGTCAAGCCTCTGCCGGAGAGGCGAATCGTTAAAACATTCCGGCGCCGGCTGGCGCTGCTGCTCGGATGTCGAAGTGTCACGTGCAGTTCCTTTTACTCGTATTCCATCTGTAACTTAACAGTACGACTGGCAAGAGAATAATGTTTGCCTTATTACCTTACATACACAATTGTTTAGTGCACTCTTCCCGTGCGGTCTGTTTAAAACAAAGAAAATGCCACGTAACCACTGACTAAATTCTGATAAACTCTAAGTTTAGGCGGAAGATCGTCTTTAGTAAAAATTTTCATTCGTCGCTTTAGTCTTCACATATACATCACAAATGTTTAAGACCTGAAAAGGTCTCTAGAACCATACCGTTTCATTTGATTAAGTTTTTTTCTCTTTTTTTCTTTCTACGACAGGTTTCGGATTATTTTCTTCATCTTAAAGTAGCTGTTCCGGTGTTCAGCTCAAGTGCATTGCTCTTTGCTCTGATCGTCCACGAGATCCAATAGATATCGGCAAATACACTCATGCTCATAAATTAAGGATAATGCTGATACATGGTGAAAGAGCACTGTGGTGGGTGGTTTGCGGTGCATTTTACCTGCGGTCGTCGCACGGTGACGCTGGCAGCAGTCCACAGAAGCAGAGGTGTGTTGGTGCATGTCAGAGTACGGGGAAGCGAGTAAGTGTGCAGACGTTTTCAGACGTGCTAATGGTGACTGTGTGTTGAAATTGGCTCAAAGAACACACGTTGATGACGTTGTGAGGTGTAGAACACTAGGGGAGACTGTAGACTGGTCAAACACAGCAGGTCGTAGCACGGGCCCTCCGTGTGCCACAAAGTGTGATCTCAAGGTTATCGCAACGATTCCAGCAGACAGGACACGTGTCCAGGCGCTACAGTACGGGACGTCCACAGTGTACAACACCACAAGAAGACCGATATCTCACCACCAGTGCCCGCGGACGGCCACGGAGTACTGCAGGTAGCCTTGTCCGAGGCCTTACCGCAGCCACTGGAACAGTTGTCTCCAGACACACGATCTACAGACGACTGAACAGACATGGTTTATTCGCCGGAGACCTGCAAGGTGCCTTCCACTGACCGCTGGTCACAGGAGAGCCCGTAAAGCCTGGTGTCAAGAACACAGTACATGATCATTGGAACTGTTATATTGCTAGAGAAGGCCGAAATGCACGCTATAAGCTCACGCAGGATGGCGTGAGGTCTGAAACAGGATACGTAATAAATGCTATAAAGAAAAGTACGTAGCTGCTGGAATACTTAACTTTAATCTATCATTTGTATACATTGTTCTTAATGAGACATGCTTCATACGATAACTATCAATTGCTATGGCGCCTTGCTAGGTCGTAGCAACTGACTTAGCTGAAGGCTATTCTAACTATCTTCCCTGCAAATAAACGAGGCTTCGTCAGTGTTGCATCGCTAGCTAAGTCGTCCGTACAACTGGGGCGAGTGCTAGTAAGTCTCTCGAGACCTGCCGTGTGGTGGCGCTCGGTCTGCGATCACTGACAGTGGCGACACGCGGGTCCGACATGTACTAATGGACCGCGGCCGATTTAAAGCTACCACCTAGCAAGTGTGGTGTCTGGCGGTGACACCACAGGAACAGTGGTCCCAGGTTGTGTTCACGGTATAGTCTGAACAGTGATTCTCGCCGAGTTTTCATCTGGTGTGAACCAGGAACCAGATACTAACCGCTTAATGTCCATGAAAGCTTTGATGGTGTGGGATGGGATTATGATTGCTGCACGTACACCCCTCCATGTCTTTGACAGAGGAACTGTAACAGGTCAACAATATCAGGACTTCATTTTGTACCAGTATGTCCGCCTTCTCAGGGGTGCAATGGGTCCCACCTTCCTCCTGATGGATGATAACGCATGGCCCCACCGATCTGCCGCCGTGGAGGAGTACCTTGAAACAGAAGATATCAGGCGAATGGAGGGGCCTGCCTTTTCTCCAGACCTAAACCCCATCGAGCGCGTATGGGATGCTCTCGGTCGACGTATCGTTGCACGCCTACAAATCCCTAGGTCACTTCAGGAGCTCCGGCAGGCACTGGTGCAAGAGTGGGAGGCTATACCCCAGTAGCTGCCCGACCACCTGATCCAGAGTATGCCAACCCGTTGTGCGATCTGTGTACGTGTGCATAGTGATCATATCCCATACTGATGTCGGGGCACATGCACAGGAAACAGTGGCGTTTTGTAGCACATGTGTTTCGCGATCGTTTTCTCAACTTATCACCGATACTGTGGACTTACAGATCTGTGTCGTGTGTGTTCCCTATGTGCCTATGCTATTAGCGCCAGTTCTGTGCAGTGCCACGTTGTGTGGCACCACATTCTGCAATTGTCCTTAATTTATGAGCACGAGGGTACGAGGGGCGTTCAATAAGTAATGTAACAGGTTTTATCTGGAAGCAGCTTGGTGTTATTCAGGATTCCAATACACCGTATTATTCCCCACTCTTCTGGCTACAAAACCCTACTTTTTAACATAGTCCCTGTTCAATGTGACGGCCTTCCGCCAGTTTACTGGGAAGGCCAGTACGTCCGCATGACACCACTCTACTGGTCGACGCCAGAGTAACGTCCTCGTCAGTCATCTACTGCTTCCAGCGAAGTGCATTGTTCCCAGAAACTCCTTCACCAAAGAAGACGAAGTAAATATTCCTGAAATACACCAAGAACACCTGCCAAGATGAGAAACATAAAAGTAAATATCCTCGGTGTAACATAGCAGCTCAAATCACTTAACAAAGGCAAGGCCTCCGGACTAGATTGTATACCAGTCAGGTTCCTCTCAGAGTATGCTGATAAAATAGCTCTATATTTAGCAATTATATACAACCACTCGCTCACAGAAAGATCCGTACCTAAAGACTGGAAAATTGCTTAAGTCACCCCAATACCCAAAAAGGGAAGTAGGAGTAATCCGCTGAATTACAGGCCTATATCACTAACGTCGATTTGCAGTAGAGTTTTGGAACATATACTGTCTTAGAACATTATAAAGTACCTCGAAGAAAACGATTTATTGACACATAGTCAGCACGGTTTCAGAAAATATCGTTCTTGTGAAACACAACTAGCTCTTTATACTCATGAAGTAATAATTGCTATCGGCAGGGGGCGACACATTGATTCCATATTTTTAGATTTCCAGAAAGCTTTCGACACCGTTCCTCACGAGCGTCTTCTAACAAAACTGTGTGCCTACGAAGTATCGCCTCAGTTGTGCGACTGGATTCGTGGTTTCCTGTCAGAAAGCTCACAGTTCGTAGTATTAGACAGAAAGTCATCGTGTTAAACAGAAGTAATATTCGGCGTTCACCAAGGAAGTTTTATAGGCCCTCTATTGTTCCTGATCTATATTAACGACATAGGAGAAAATCTGAGTAGCCGTCTTGGATTGCTTGCAGATGATGCTGTCATTTATCATCATGTAAAGTCATCAGATGATCAAAACGACTTGCAAAATGATTTAGATAATATATCTGTATGGTGCGAAAAGTGGCAATTGACACTAAATAAAGAAAAGTGTGAAGTTATTCACATGAGTACTCAAATAAATCAGCTAAATTTCGATTACGCGATAAGTCACACAAATCTGAGGGCTGTAAATTCAACGAAATACTTAGGGATTACAATTACAAATAACCTAAATTGGAACGATCACATAAATAATATTGTGGGTAGTGCAAACCAAAGACTGCGATTTATTGACAGAACACTTACAAGGTGCAACAGGTCTACCAAAGAGACTGCTTACATTACACTTGTCCGCCCTTTCTGGAGTATTGCTGTGCGGCGTGGGATCCGCATCAGGTGTGACAGACGGATGACATCGAAAAAGTTCACAGAAGGACGGCACGTTTTGTATTATCGCGAAATAGGGAAGATAGTGCCACAGACATGATACCTGAATTGGAGTGTCAGTCATTAAAACAAAGGCGTTTTTCGTTGCGACGGGATCTTCTCATGAAATTTCAATCACCAGTTTTCTCCTGCAATTGCGAAAACATTCTGTTGGTACCCTCCTACATAGGGAGAAATGATCATCACGACAAAATAAGAGAAATCAGGGCTCGCACAGAAAAATTTAAGTGCTCGTTTTTCCCGCATGCCGTTCGAGAGTGGAACGGTGGAGAGACAGCATGAAGTTGGTTCATTGAACCCTCTGCCTGGCACTTTATTGTGAATAGCAGAGTAATCACGTAGATGTAGATGTAGAAGGTCCTTGAGCCGGGCTGTAGTATGGACGAGGAACTTTGAGCGCCTCAGTGTGTGGACGAGTGTTTCAGTACTACCAACAAGACATCCAGTTGTGCAGCGAAGTTTCTGACTGTGACACGTCGATCACCCCGAAAGTCAGTGTCCGCACGTGGCAATAGTGCAGAAGCCACGGCTGCATGCAGTCTGCCGGCTCGCGGTAGCTCGGACTTGTTTGCGCGGCCTTGTTGCGATGTTGACAGACGCCTCGCCTAGCGGCTCATCTTGCTTTTGTTCACTGTCAGGTCTCCGTAGACATTCTGCGTGCGCCTATGAATATCTGCGATGCTCCGGTTTTCCTCCAAAAGAAACTAAACGGCAGTTGTCTGCTTGCAGTACACCTCCGTTACAGACGCCATTTTGAAGGCTACGCATAACGCCGACACCTATCGGAAATTCTTGAAACTATAGAGGCTGAATCAGAAAAACCTGCGATATATCACAAAAAATTCCGCATTTTTTCAACCTAAATTGGCCACGAAAAAAAAGTGTTGCATTATTTATTGAACTCCTCTCTCAGGTACATACCGTCTTTCTTGACTTAACGGAAGGTGTTCGATACAGTTCCGCACACACGCCTAATCAAAAAAATAAGAGCATACGGAATATCAGATGTGTGTGACTTAACTGAAGAGTTTCTAGCAGACAAATACAGCACCTCATTCTCAACGGAGAAAAATATTCATACGTAAAAATAACTTAGGGCGTAACCCAAAGGAGTGTAATACGACCATTTTTTTTTCACAATACATATGAGCGACTTGGCGGATAAAGCCGAAAGTTCCATGGTACTTTTCGCGTATCATACTGTCGTACTGAGAGAAGACGCAATGCTAGAAAGCTGAAGCGAAGTGAGAGAAGATCTGCAGAGGATCGGTGGAGGGACTGGCAGTTGACTGCCAACATCAACATATGTACAGGCGTGCGCAAGAGGAAGCAAGAAGGGGCAAGAGGGGTCAAGAGGGGGCACTTGCCCACTCCAACAATCTGTGGCAGAGCATTTTATTAATTTCAAAATTCTCTCGTATTTATAGAGATTATTGTCTCCGATTGTAGTCAGACGCCATCAAGGGATATCACAGTGGCTTTAATAAATACTACAGTGTTTGGTTTCCAGGTTGTTCGCGAGAAACTCTAACATTTTCTCGTCGTAGTGGCGGTTTCGGCGCTGTTTTTGAACCTTGGAAGATGTAAATCTGTACAGAACATTGCCGAAATAGAAAATATAACATTTACCCGCCACTTCCTTGCACAGCTCTCAATGAGCTCCCCCCGTCGGAGGTTCGAGTCCTCTCTCGGGCATGGGTGTGTGTGTGTTGTCCATAGCGTAAGCTAGTTTAAGTTAGATTAAGTAGTTCGTAAGCCTAGGGGCCGATGACATCAACAGTTTGGTCCCATAGTCCTTACCACAAATTTCCAATTTCTGAATGAGCCGTACAAAGGGACAGTTCCAAACAACTAGCGCAGTATAAACATGGCTGCACTATGCCTGCCCCACACTCATCTCCAGTTTCCACAATAATTCCCAACAGTACGTCTAGGGGTAGCGTCCTTTATTGCTAATCAAAACATTCTCGGTCCCAGGTTCGAAGCATGATACTGCTTAAATTTAGGCAGCCAAAGACTCCTTGAATAAGAAGTCACACTCATTCTGCCATAGGAGGGTAAGAACTGCCCCTAAAGGTGGACGAATCAGCAATGATCGACGGCATGAGGATGCAGGAGGCAATGGAAATCAGACCCATAATGTGTATCCATAGGAAACTTGACCTGTAACTGAAAGAAAGTGTAATGATGAATCTCCTTGTCTGGGCGTCGAATGTCGTAAATTAAAATATGATAGTGGAGCTATAAAACCTGAAAAGGGAAATTCTAAGGCTCAATCTAGTTGTAGTGGGAGGCAGTGACGTGAAATGGAATGAAGACAAGGATTTCTGGTCAGATGAGTTTAGGGTAATATCAACAGCAGCAGAAAATGGTATAACGGAAGTAGGATTTGTTATAAACAGCAAGATAAAGCACAGAGTGAGTTTCTGTGAACAGTTCAGTGGCAGAGTTATTCTCATCAGAAACGGCAGAAAACCAACATGGACGATAGTACTTCAGGTATACATGCTGAAGTCGCATGCCGAAGATGAAGATGTAGAGGAAGTATATGAGGATATTGAACAGGTAATTGCGATGATACCTAATGGTTTCTGCTGAGTACTTCCTCTTCCCAATAGTATCCCATCTTAGCAAACCAATTCATCTTTAACTGTGATTACTCGTACTTCAGGTACTTCGCAACGCACGGCTCTGTTTAAGAAGAACAGCTCGATGTAGTCGAGCCGCAGACGTCTGCTTTCTTGCCCCACAGCTGTCCGCTGCAAGTAATAACCTGTAGCTGCGATTCTGCAGTCAAATAGGCTATGCATTGGCTGTAACTGAGGGTTAATAAAATACCCAGAACTACAAAATAAAAGTTAAACGATTAATGTAACAATAAGACCTCTGTTCTAACGTCTGTAATTGACGCAGACGACAGAGAACTATGTAGAGTAACGTTTATTCGTAAAAGGACATCTCAAATAAACGGGAAGTGGTCCTACGATATTCAGTTAAAATCCATCCAGAAAATACCCTTATCGAATGCAATAAAGTTACGTTGAGAGCGATACGAGAATGGTAGCAAAATCCCCAAATTAAATAGTCATCAAAGGTATGCGCAAACTAAAGTCCGTTTCGTAATCACAGTAGACGAGACATTCACCAACTCAAAATAGTTCAGAGTTCAACATGATCATTCACAAATTAATACAGGCGACACAAAGAACAGACTCTCATACTCTGTCTATGCGCAGTTCTGTACTGCAAGCGGAAAAAGTTAGGACTCCTACTCTGGAGCATGTTCAGACCTCGTTCCTTTCAGAAGTACGGCAGCGGCCGTTCTCCGCCCAGAATCGAACACCTCCGCGATCGAATGCCGCACATTACCTCAGGGATGGCTACCTTTTTCAAGAATTTGAATTCTGCACTCTAAAAGTCCCAGTCTCCACTTGACTCCCATAGTGTTCCGCTATTGTCTGCTATTTCATCCCCACCAAAAACACATAGTTCTTACATGCTGCAAGACATGATTTGATTCATCTTGACCACTTTCCCGCACTAAACTAATATTTTACAACAATATTTAAATAAAGAGATGTTATAAACATGGTGCCACACTCAGATGATTTACAATAACTGCAAATAAAGGTTTGTCTTAAGTAAGTCATATTCTTGCGCAAGTGGGATCACGATAAATAACAACATATTGTCATTATATATTGTTGAAACAATTACTTTGCCCAGCTTGGTAAAAGCGCCTTTAGAATCCCTGTTCAACTGTGGTGTTCTCTAACATATTGAACTGACCATTTTTAAATTTCCACAATTTTTAATATCACTTGCAATGAACATTTTTAAAAAAGCTACTGGCAAAATAGTAAACTGTTCATTAAATAAATGCACAAGTATGCCACCATATGAGGTATTCATGCTATATTCATTTACTGTGTAACTGCGGCGGATACGATGTTCAGACAAACATTTGTACAATGAAACAGCTATAAAAGACTTTTTAAATCAATAAATAAAACGGATGCAGCTACGTAGCTTTCAAATATGATAGCTATAAATGGGTCTGAGCACTGTGGGACTTAACACTCGGCCACACCGGCCGGCAGGGACTGATGACCTCAGATGTTAAGTCCCATAGTGCTCAGAGCCATTTGAACCATTACACATCAGATGCTCAGCCAACTGCCGTAGCAAACATTGCAAGAGACGCATTCTGCATCACGCTGAGGTTTATTGTTGAAATTTCGAGTGGGTGCGTTCCTACGAGAGTAAACCAAACTACTGACTCCCCCTGCGGATGTCTCACGATAAGATCGTGAACGTAAAATCAGAGAGTCGAGCTCACGGGGATGGGGGATTACCAACATTCGCTCTTCCCGTGAAATATTCGCGACTGAATAGGGAAATGACAGTGGTATATACAAAACATCGTCCGCCGCACTCCGTTAGGTAGCTTAAGAAGTACAAATATCGATGCAGAAATGTGCTGAAAGTTTATAATTTGTCTCTTTTTTTGCGGAATGCCTTGGGATGACTAGTAAGAAGATATATTTATGAATTGGTGTGGCATACCTAGAGTCGTGTGCACATTCCGAAAATCTAATACCATTAAATCATGACATAAGTAAAAAATCTCTAGTGTATGTCAGTAACAGCATCATATGCGACTCTGACCTCACAATGCCAAACATGCACTATGTGATGAAAGGTATCCAGACATCTGGCTGAAAATGACTTACAAGTTCGTGGCGCCCTCCATCGGTAATGTTGGAATTCAGTACGGTGCTGGCCCACCCTTAGTCTTGATCACAGCTTCCACTCTCGTAGGCATACATTCAACCAGGTGCTGGAAGCTTTCTTGAGGAATGGCAGACCATTCTTCACGGAGTGCTGCACTGAGGAGAAGTAACGAACTCGGTCGGTGAGGCCTCGCAGGAAATCGCCGTTCCAAAACATCCCAAAGGTGTTCTATAGGATTCAGGTCGGGACTCTTTGCATGCCAGTCCATTACAGGGGCCGCCACAGGTCGTGCCTTATGAACAGGTGCTCGATCGTGTTGAAAGATCGCCATCTCCGAATCGCTCTTCAACAGTGGCAAGCAAGAAGGTGCTTAAAACATCAATGTAGGCCTGTGCTGTGATAATGCCACGCAAAACAACAAGGGGTGCAAGCCCCCTCCACGAAACGCACGACCACAGCATAACACCACCGCCTCCGAATTTTTCTGTTGGCACTACACACGCTGGCAAATGACGTTCACCGGGCATTCGCCATAGCCACATCCTGCCATCGGATCGCCAAATTGTGCACCGTGATTCATCACTCCACACAACGTTTTTCCACTGTTCTATCGTCCAATGCTTACGCTCCTTACACCAAGCGAGGAGTCGTTTGGCATTCACAGGAGTAATGTGTGGCTCGTGAATAGCCGCTCGACCATGAAATCCTAGTTTTCTCGCCTCCTGCCGAACTGTCATAGTACTTGTAGTGGATCCTGATGCTGTTTGGAATTCCTGTGCGATGGATCTGGATAGATGTCTGCTTATTACACATTACTACCCTCTTCAATTGTCGGCAGTCTCTGTCAGTCAACAGACGAGGTCGGCCTGTACGCTTTTGTACTGTGCGTGTCCCTTCATGTTTTCACTTCTCTATCACATCGGAAACAGTAGACCTAGGGATGTTTAGGAGTGTGGAAATCTCGCCTACATACGTATGACACAAGTGACATCCAATTACCTGACCACGTTCGAAATCCGTCAGTTCCGCGGAGCGCCCCATTATGCTCTCTCACGATGTCTAATGACTATTGAGTCGTTGATATGGAGTACCTGGTAGTAGGTTGTTTTTGGGGGTGTCCGGATACTTTTGATCACATAGTGTAAGAACAACGATATACAGGTGTCAGAATAGTGTTGCCTGTCTTATTATACAAACAGCCATTCTAAATTAACGCCTAACCTTAGGAATCTATCGAGTAGCGTTTGCTCCAGTAACATGAAAAATGAATCAGCTGAGACTTCTCAAATTTTGAAAATAGCACAGTGATAACTGTAACTGAAGATAAAGGTGACCCGTACTCCAAAATGGACGATCATTCAGAAAGTCTTTGTGAATACGGAAAAAAAATCGCTTGCGATGTTTTTTGTGAGGTGGGGATCGTTGTTACGTTCAAGTCAGTCATGGAGCTGTTACACAACCTGTTTGATGACATAAATCACCTCCGAGTGCATCCCACTCTTCCATCTCCGGGAAGATCCAGTTCTCGGCATGCTTCGTAAAATACACCACGAGTACGTGAAGACTGCAGGGGCCATCCATCACCATGCACTGTGCTGAGTTGTGCAAGAGGGCAGGTAATGACCTATGAAGCATACACTTTCATCTCGCGCACTCATATTCTCACTTTCACTGCAGATCTGCGGGAGATCCGCAATGAAAGTGCACGACGAACCCTGTAAAAAAAGTAGCAGTCTGTGTAGGTAGCTGTAGGAAACATGTCTTAAGAAATCAGGCATACTGCCTATCATTTGCTCCATTTTATTCATATGACCTCCCGATTCAATGTCTCTATTGGGCTTAACTGACTGCGAAATAGACAAGCCATCACATTCGCCAAATTTAAACACCACATACGAGACGCGGGTGCACGCATTTAAATTATAGATAAATCTCAATATGCAAAGGGGAAAACATCAGAGCTTCCAAACACAGTGAAACGTCCCCTTAGAACAATTTCTACGGGACTGTGCTTAAACTGACATACAATATTTTTTAGCGCAACGCAATCTGACTTTCAATAATCCCTACAAAAGAATGGCCCTGTCTAATATTAACCTATACGTTTCACAAATCACTTACCTCACAAAAATCTTCGTTACTCGAACTATTGCAATACAACGAGCGCCACTACTGCCAGCTAAATAAAAGATTCAAACTACGGAAGGCACTAACTACTGATAGGGATAGTTAGCAAATGAAAGATATTAATAGAGAACAAACAATGTATTTACCTTAATAGTCATAATATATATAGCAGTTCATGACAAATTACAAAACTCCGCCATCTCTCTCCCCACATCCATCACTGCTGGCGGCTCACCTCCAACTGCGCAACGCTACGCGCTGTTCACATCCAGCTGCCCAACACTACAATGGCGAGTATTACAACAATGCAAACTAGACACAGACTGCACACAGCACAGCCAGTGATTTTTATACAGAGGTGGCGTTACCAATAAAAAAACCTAAACAGCCTACTTACAACAGTAACACAGAAACGATATAGTAGCGAACCTTATTGAACACCGTGTAGATAATAGCAGAATAACAACCCACAGCTACACTTCATAATGACTACATAATATAAATCAACTATAGAGCGTCGCAGGTTCGAATCCTGCCTCGGGCATGGATGTGTGTGATGTCCTTAAGTTAGTTAGGTTTAATTAGTTTAAGTTCTAGGCGACTGATAACCTCAGAAGTTGAGTCGCATAGTGTTCAGAGCCATTTGAACCATTTTTTGAACTACAGAGCATAAACATGTGGAGCTGTAAATTATGTGGTAATAGAAACACGAAAAAATAACTCTGAAACACAGACTACGCTTCTTCCGATTGAGCTGATGTAATTGAGATCACGAACAGACCCGGTAATGTACTAGGAGGCGCCACAGATCGTCTGTGTGGAGTAATTTCTAGTTTGGCTCAAATGGCAACACGTGACTCAGTTCGGTCATCAAAATAGTACCTTTCCTAACTCTTTGGTGAAAAGTCATGCACCGTGCATGTCAACAATGTTGAATACAGTAGAATACCTCAGCTGATTCATTTTTTTACAATACCACAGACTAACCAAATGTAGAGTGCACAACAAGCCACATCAGCAAAACATGTAATAGAATCCATGCTACAGATGCTACATATAGTCTTATCTATCTTAATTGTAATATATCATATATCCCGTGGCCTTGACTCAATCTTATCTGTCTAGTTCAAAATGGTTCTGAGCACTATGGGACTTAACTTCTGAGGTAATCAGTCCCCTAGAACTTAGAACTACTTAAAGCTAACTAACCTAAGGACATCACACACACCCATGCCCGAGGCAGGATTCGAACCTGCGACCGTAGTGGTCGCGCAGTTCCGAACTGTAATGCCTAGAACCGCTCGGTCATCCCGGCCGGCTATCTGTCTAATTCCGAGGTTTTATGTTATGTTTTCATCTCTACTTTTCTTGGCAGGTATCCTTTTGCTGCGAGTTAGGTGCTCACTTGGGCAACTTTATCTCTCCTACTACTTCATTTTCAGGCGAGTTAAAAAAATTAAAGAAAAGATGCAGATTGCAACCTAGTAGGAGAACATTTGTGAATCTAAAATGATAATCAATCTTCTCACTGCTCCTCTTGCTTCTTGGTGTCCGAAAAATAAATGTCTAGCAGTGAAGTTAACCACTGATACTTCCACCAGACGTCGACTAGTGAGCCCTCGCATGCATGAGTATGAATAAAAGTTGAAGAAAACAATAAGAACATTGTGAGTTTTAAAATTTTTCGGGCGAACTGAATGTTCAAACAAATTTCGGGCTTGCAGCTGGTTGTCGACTAATTCATTGCACCATATTTCGACCTGCCAGTCATCTTCAGGTGAGCCATCGAATACTGACGAGGATATACTCCGTTCCGCCTTATATAGCGCGCTGTGAGTATTCGCGCATGTGTCAAAATTCAAGTTGATGAACGGACCATACTTTACGGTGTCAGCGCTCTCGCTGGCGGAAACGCGGAACTCAGCTATCCTCAGCATTACCGCTCGCCGCGGCCGTTGGCGCACTCTTACATCTTTGCGTAGAACAAGTCCTCCAACTGGTAGCTGCTATCACTGTTCATCAAATTTTCCGCTAGGTTTATTTCCACGGATTCTTTAATAAAGATATTTTGTAAATTTCGGTCTTCTGCAATAACAAAAAATTGCTCTGAGCACTATGGGACTTAACATCTCAGGTCATCAGTCCCCGAGAACTTAGAACTACTTAAACCTAACTAACCTAAGGACATCACACACATCCATGCCCGAGGCAGGATTCGAACCTGCGACCGTAGCGGTCGCACGGTTCCAGACTGAAGTGCCTAGAACCGCTCGGCCACCACTGGCCGGCTGCAATAACAAGTCATCCTTCACCGTTCCCAAAAGAGCTGCGATCTTAGATGGTAAACGGAGAATCACTTTTACTTTAAATTTACTGAGCATTCTTGCTATTTTTAACGAAATGTTGCCCACAAAAGAAAGAAAAGCAAAACATTTTGCCGGTGTGTTGTCCTCTTTATCCACTTCCTGATTCTTGATTTCAACTCTAGTGCCCTGTTAATCTGGTGGATGGAATATCCGTTCTTTCTAAACACTGTCTTTAGGTGGGCGAGCTCTTTAAGTAAAATATCTAGGTCTGAAACAGTCTGAGCTCTTAGTACTAGTATTTTAAGCACACCCATGGTTTGCGGCTGGTGGTGACAACTTGCTTGCAAACACAAATCAGTTTGAATGGGCTTACGATGAAATGAATGCCACTGAAAGTCATCATTCTTTCGTGTAAGCAATACATCCAAGAAAGGCAGCAACCACCTTTATTTATTTCCATGGTGAAACGAGTGTTCTTATGAATTGAGCTGAGATGGTGAGGAAACTCCCTCAATTTGTCTTTTATGTGAGGCCACACTATGACAGTATCGTTCACATACCCCCAAAATGTTGTTTTTTTAGGGGCAGCTTACTCAAGCGCTCTCTCGTCGAAATCCTCCACAAAAAAGGTGGCTACCAAGGGAAGCAGAGGACTGTCCATGGCAACGCCGTCAGTTTTCTCAACATATTCTTGCTTGAACATAAAACAAATTGTGGATAGAGCATGTCGAAAGAAAATAGTGATGTCCGCCTGAAACTTTTTGCCAGTTAGTGCCAGAAAATCTGCTAGAGGGACTCTTGTAAAAAGTGATGCTACATCAAAGCTAATCAAACAGTCATACTACTTGGTATGTCTTTATTTTTGACTGTTTTTCGTAATTTTTATACATGTGCACTGCATCCCCTAAAAAAATTATATCATGAATTAATTAGCGTCTATCTCTGTTCGACAGTCTGGCTTATATCTTGTATTGGTGCATTTAATTCATTGTGATTTAAAGTAAGCCTCCTTATCATTATAGGAATGTACGCTCTAAGAATTTTAACGGTAAACAACATTGTGATGCAGAAACACTCTCATTTAGAGTGTGCCACTGGAGTTGAATGCGTACCTCTATGGTTATTTATGCTTACCAAACGAACCTGTGACAAAATGTGCCGCTTTTCTCTACATCCTCTACCATTCGTATTCAAGAATTTTGTTAACTACATGTTTCGTAGGTGAACTACACTTTCTGAGCGTTACTCTAATGAATCTTTGTCTGGCATCTGCCTTTTCTATGGTTAGTTTTATGTGGCAGTTCCACTTTAACCACTCTTCACGCATACCATCAGATATTTAATGGATATTATTTGTTCTTGACTGACAGTCGTGTAACCATGGAATAACAGACATATGCGCCTAATTATGTGCAATACGTTGCCTGCATTTATATCGAAACTGAAGTGCCATTCCGTGTATGAAGCTTCGAACCTCATCCGGTCTTACTGCATTTGGCTGCGTTTTTTTTAAAGGTGTGACTTCTCTACACACGATGGCGTCTTCTGCGAACAGCTACATGGAGCTTGCACCGTTATCCACTAGCTCATTTAGTCACATTGTGAATAGTAATTATCCTATAACACTCCCTTGGTTTATTCCCGAAGTTTCTTTTCTGTCTGGAGATTCCTCTCCATTACGAACATGTGTCCTACCGGCTAGGAACTCTTCAGTCACATCATAGAGCTGATGTTATATTACGTACACTCGTATAAGTGTTATGGTCATGTGCCAAATATGCAGAACTGTACCAAATGCCTCCCAGAAACTGAAGAACACATCATAAGCCCATGTTCTTATAGTCCTATACAGAATAGGGGCAATACAATAGAGATATAACATGTGTAAGGGAATAACGGTCCTTTATTTGCGCAATTAATACACAGTAGCAAGACACATCCGCATTACAAGAAGGCACAGCCCGTAGTATCTCCCCGCCCAGTGAGGTACAAGATTGTACGCTGTGAAGAGAAATCGCCTGTCAGAGGCATTACTTTGCATGTTTTTTCCAAACAGCACCCCCGCCTCCACCCCTCCTTCCATAGAGTGCAGCACTAGGAGGCTGGAGGTGAGGTTCTCGACATACTGAATGGAGGTGAAAAGCTTGCAAGTAGGCCATAGTATGCCGCCAAAGTGGGATTGTTGCAGTGTGGTCAGTGGTGTGGGCATGTGTTGAGATCAGGTTGTGTTCAACATCGTTGGTATCATGGTGGGTAGTGAAATTCTGGGGATGATAATTATGTGCAAGCCATCGGAGGATAGACACGATGCGACGGCAGCTGTGTGAAGGACGGCAGGTAGTAAGTAAGAATGGGTGAAGTGGCTACTTACAGACTCATCCTCAGTGTAGCTTTTGTGGAGGTTGCCTTCAACGATGAGAAAGTTGTCTATTAATTTAATACTCAAGTCATGGGACTAAATATTGTTGGTGTCCATCGCGATTATGAAATCGGCAATATGCATGGTGGGAGTAGTACCGTCGTCAGGGGGGTCGGTGTGGGTCAATGTGTCAACAGTGGACAGATCATCCAGAAGTGTCCACGCTGGTTTCAATTTGTTTACTCACACCATGATGGGTTTGCCATTGAGCAGACTGTCGAAGGTATGCGATTTAAACATAAGGTGTTACATTGCATTGTAACACCTTGCACCAGCCTGTATAGGGGTGCTGGAGCATGGTGTGAATTACAAGAATATCATCAGGTAGCATGATACGAGTGTATTCTACGAGCACTTCATGGATGAATATCTTGTGGATATTGAGAGATGATAGGTGAGGGATTTTAAGGTGAACAGTTTGTTTCTGAAATCTTGTAACGAGAGCAGGAAGTTCAGAGGCATCCATTGGCAGTACCTGAAGAATGAAATCGGCAGAAAGGGCGAATGGTTCGCTACATAATACACTCCTGGAAATTGAAATAAGAACACCGTGAATTCATTGTCCCAGGAAGGGGAAACTTTATTGACACATTCCTGGGGTCAGATACATCACATGATCACACTGACAGAACCACAGCCACATAGACACAGGCAACAGAGCATGCACAATGTCGGCACTAGTACAGTGTATATCCACCTTTCGCAGCAATGCAGGCTGCTATTCTCCCATGGAGACGATCGTAGAGATGCTGGATGTAGTCCTGTGGAACGGCTTGCCATGCCATTTCCACCTGGCGCCTCAGTTGGACCAGCGTTCGTGCTGGACGTGCAGACCGCGTGAGACGACGCTTCATCCAGTCCCAAACATGCTCAATGGGGGACAGATCCGGAGATCTTGCTGGCCAGGGTAGTTGACTTACACCTTCTAGAGCACGTTGGGTGGCACGGGATACATGCGGACGTGCATTGTCCTGTTGGAACAGCAAGTTCCCTTGCCGGTCTAGGAACGGTAGAACGATGGATTCGATGACGGTTTGGATGTACCGTGCACAATTCAATGTCCCCTCGACGATCACCAGTGGTGTACGGCCAGTGTAGGAGATCGCTCCCCACACCATGATGCCGGGTGTTGGCCCTGTGTGCCTTGGTCGTATGCAGTCCTGATTGTGGCGCTCACCTGCACGGCGCCAAACACGCATACGACCATCATTGGCACCAAGGCAGAAGCGACTCTCATCGCTGAAGACGACACGTCTCCATTCGTCCCTCCATTCACGCCTGTCGCGACATCACTGGAGGCGGGCTGCACGATGTTGGGGCGTGAGCGGAAGACGGCCTAACGGTGTGCGGGACCGTAGCCCAGCTTCATGGAGACGGTTGCGAATGGTCCTCGCCGATACCCCAGGAGCAACAGTGTCCCTAATTTGCTGGGAAGTGGCGGTGCGGTCCCCTACGGCACTGCGTAGGATCCTACGGTCTTGGCGTGCATCCGTGCGTCGCTGCGGTCCGGTCCCAGGTCGACGGGCACGTGCACCTTCCGCCGACCACTGGCGACAACATCGATGTACTGTGGAGACCTCACGCCCCACGTGTTGAGCAATTCGGCGGTACGTCCACCCGGCCTCCCGCATGCCCACTATATGCCCTCGCTCAAAGTCCGTCAACTGCACATACGGTTCACGTCCACGCTGTCGCGGCATGCTACCAGTGTTAAAGACTGCGATGGAGCTCCGTATGCCACGGCAAACTGGCTGACACTGACGGCGGCGGTGCACAAATGCTGCGCAGCTAGCGCCATTCGACGGCCAACACCGCGGTTCCTGGTGTGTCCGCTGTGCCGTGCGTGTGATCATTGCTTGTACAGCCCTCTCGCAGTGTCCGGAGCAAGTATGGTGGGTCTGACACACCGGTGTCAATGTGTTCTTTTTTCCATTTCCAGGAGTGTAGTTTGGTGAGGGATCTGTTTAGTTCTTTCTTGCAAGTAGTGCATATTTCTAGAAGTACCCATAGCAATGCTTTTATGTAACAGCTTCTGTGGCACAGTAAGCCAGCCTTCAGTGTGCAGTACCACTGCTCTACAATACCGCTGGTTTGTAGGTGGTACACAGTACTTTGGTAATGGTGGGTGCCTCAGAGGGAGCATAGCGTGGAAAGCAAGGCCGATTCAAACTGTCGCCTGGTTGGTGGTAATAGATACAGGACATCCGTAGCGAGAGATCCAAGTCTTAATGAAGGCCCTGGCAGTAGATACTGCTGAGAAGACATGTAGAGGAACAGCTTCGATTCAACGTGTGATTCTGTGTGTGATTGTTATTATGTACTGGAAACCTTTGGATTAGGGGAGGGGTCCCACCAGGTCACTGTTGATGTTTTAAAACTACTCTTTGGGTATGGGCCATTGTCCAAGAGCCAAAAGGTGATGGTACATATCATCCTACTTTGCTTCTCTGTCAAAGTATATATTTTCGTGTCCTTTCTCTGCAGTCTTTTTTGACATATGGATTCACGAAATGGCCAGTAAGTAGTTTTGTCGTCCGTCGGATGCCAGGGTGTGCTAAGTTGTGCATTTTGTCGAAAACATGTTTCCAAAACTACTATGATATTAGGGGACAAGCACAAGCAATACCAGTCTTGCGCATGAGGTGAAGTGATTTTCGACCTTGAGATTCATTGTTGTATCACTGAGCAGTTCTTGGTTTTGCCCATCTTGTAGTTGAGCTTCTGTGAACTCATCGTAGTTAATTTATGTACAGGTGGCTTTGATGCATGACAAATAGTAGGCGATGATGTTGTCTGCACCCTTAAGATGCCATACGTCCATCGAGAATTGAGCAATGTAACTGAGGTGTCAGAAACATCTTGGGGATAAACGGTTTGATGGCTTATCGTTGGAGTCCGTTAGTGGCCTGTAATCTGCAGGCTCCTCATGTCGAAGGACAGCACCAATTGCAAAGTTACTCACACCAGAAGTTGTTAATAACGTGCATGAGGGAGTCAGTGGGCCCGATTAAGGTAGTCTTTTAGTTTTTCGAAGGCTGTCTGCACATCAGTAGTCCACTGCAGCTTCCGTTTCCCACTGTTGTACTTGACTTGTAGTGTTTCTGTCAGTGGAGCTCGAAGGTGGCTGCATCTGATAGATGGCGCCAGTAAAAACTTGCCATACCTGCGAAATGGTTTAATTCCTGATAGTCTTAAAGGAGAGGTAGTGGAGGGATGAGTGCCGGCCGGAGTGGCCGTGCGGTTCTAGTCGCTACAGTCTGGAACCGAGCGACCGATACGGTCGCAGGTTCGAATCCTGCCTCGGGCATGGATGTATGTGATGTCCTTAGGTTAGTTAGGTTTAATTAGTTCGAAGTTCTAGGCGACTGATGACCTCACAAGCTAAGTCGCATAGTGCTCACAGCCATTTGAACCATTTTTGAGGGATGAGTTTCATTTGCTGTGGCGTGGGTGTATACCAGCGGTGGAAACCATGTGACAAAGGAAAGCAACTTTGGTTTGTCGTAGTTGATTTTTTATTCTGCTTGGTAATGACACTGGCCGTGGGAAGGAAGTTGAGAACTTGTATGAGATGTGTTTCATGGGTATTGTTATCTTGCAAGAAAATGATATTGTCATCCAAGTACGAGTAGGTGAAGGACAGCTAGAAGAGGATGCTGTCTAAGGATCATGTCCATGTCTGGGCTGTGGTTTTGAAGCCATACAGCATAAAGAAGTATTCAAACAGGCCAAATGGTATAATGATCGCTGTCCTCTGAACTTCTCTGCGTGCACAGTAATTCGTTGATAAGCCTGTTTGCAGGCCACCACACTAAAGACACTAGTGCTCGTGAGACAGTGTATAAAGTCTTGTTTGTTGGGTATCGGGTAACTGTCGATGATAGTGTGTGCGCTATAGATCCTATAATTGCCCCACAAGCACACAATACCGTCTTTTTTTGGGGGGGGGGGGGGGGGGGGCGCTAGCCTATCAGTGAAGCCCATGGTCTGCCGGCCGGAGTGGCCGTGCGGTTCTAGGCGCTACAGTCTCGAGCCGAGCGACCGGAACGGGCGCGGGTTCGAATCCTGCCTCGGGCATGGATGTGTGTGATGTCCTTAGGTTAGTTAGGTTTAATTAGTTCTAAGTTCTAGGCGACTGATGACCTCAGAAGTTAAGTCGCATGGTGCTCAGAGCCATTTGAACCAATTTTGAAGCCAATGGACTGTCTAAGGGTCGAATTCTTAGAGCTTTTAAAAGTTCCTCAACTGCTGTCCTCACTGTGCGAAGTTTACTGGGCATGATCCAGCGTCGTCTGTGCCTAACCAGGATCTCTGGTGTGGTAAGGATTCAGAGCACTGTACCATTTGGAGCGCACATTGGGAGAAAGTCACATGTGAATGGGCTGTTGGAGGATGCAGATGTAGAATGGGCAGAGGAGGAGTGGAGCTCACATGAGCGAGGAGCATGCTACTAACCTCATCGGTATGCAAAGGTAGCATAGGAGGTCCAATAAGCTGAGAGGTAGGTGAAGGTGTGGTGAGACAATGTGGTGTCTTCGTTTCAGAGTTATCATTGATGACGAGAGTTGGTTGCAGGTCTTGAAGACGAAGATATGCTGTGGTGAGCTCGTGGACGTCATTTGTATCCCATATCAGTGTGTGCAGTTACCCATTTCGAGGTGCAGAGATTCTACACATTCTTCATTGTAACGAAACTGGTTTCATTAGATTTGTTCAAGTGTGGTGACACAATCTAGGAGACAGTACTAATGTTCATCTGTATCGGTGTTGTGTCATTCTTCATCACAGATAACTGTAGAGAGGTTGTGTCGCTTTGGAGGGAGGGTACGCATGATGGTGCCAACGACTATATGGCATCCTTTCAATGAGCATGCCTTTGGATGTATCTCGTAGTACCCTGTAATGATGGAGAAAATCAGCTCTGAGGATGGCTTTGGCAACTTTTTCAATTTCCAAGTTACATGGAAAGGTTGTTAGAAGGCCATGGTACAATGTGCTTGTTTCAGTATCATAAACAGTAAATAAACAACTGTTCATGGCAGGAAGTTGGACGGCCGCTGTACTTTAGGTCGTGGAAATTGTGATCGAACGTGCTCCATAGCATCTGAGACAGAGTCAGTAAAATAGTATTGTTGCCCGATTAGGTCGAGGATAAAGAGCTTGTCAGTATTTCTGGTGGGTGGGCATATGCTGAACCCTCAGCACTAGAAACAAGGCGACATCCGCGAGCGCTACAACTCGGTGCGCCTATTATGAGCCTCACATTTCTTTTCAGTGCTTACAGGGAAGATGACACGGGTGACGTCGCCGCATTGCGCGTGATACCAGTTGTAACGTGGAGTAGTAGCCGGTGTAGGGAGGTTGTCTCTCGTATTGTCCTGGTTCAGTGGAAGTCGTTGTTACTGTTAGAGTCTGTGACATTGCAGTCGACGGCTGTCAGGCATGTCAGCTCAATTTCGCAGGTACAGGAAGCTGTGCGTGGCAAGGCTGGTACTGCTGGCTGCATGTGGTGGTACTATTATTAACCAAGTTAATGCAGTGTCTAGTGTTGCGTCATGGAGAAAGTCCTGTCTGCAAGTTTAAATTTATGATTCAATGGTTCCCACGCGTTAGTGATCATGGCATAGTGAACCTGGAATTGGAGTTCCGCTACCCACAATGTCCATCATGTATAACCAGGAATTAAATGTGGGTCGACTTAAGTTCGTAATCAGTCGCCATGTTCATCAAATATTCATTGTATATTAAATGTTGTAATTATTCTTCCGGTGTCCTGGAGAGACACTGCAGTAGTTTTGATCATGCTGTTTAACATTTATTTTCTGATGGTAGAGTCAAGATGATGTTGCTAATCAAGTCTGCATGTTCATGCCAGATTGGTTTAAAGTCTGACGAATTTAGTTGTTCCGCTCGTGATTTGTGGGTGGCAAGATTTCTGTCCACTATGGTTAAACATACGAGGGCAGAATCGAGTGACATTATGGAAGCTTTGGTTGAACACCAAATTGTGAAGGGTTGAAGTGGGTGGTTGGTTGCATCTGTGACGATAATGCAGTTGAATATTCCACTACAGTAACTTGGTAGTTTGAGTGAACCGTGTGAATACAAGGAAGGCTGTTGTGGCACTGATTCGAAATTTGGTTCATGCAGCATGGTAGAACCATCGATCGCAGTAGGTGGTCGCATGGATGAGAGATTGCGTTGTTAATGTTCGGCGTGTACTACATGTGGAGTGGTGGTGGTGTCAAGGTCCCACAATAAGTCCGTGGTAGGACACCATTGTTCGCTACTGGCATTGTTTGGTGATTCACTGCACTCACGTGGGTCACAGTCACTTTTTACCAGAACACTTGGTGGGAAGATTTACTGTTGAGCACTGTACGGCGTAGCGTTGCACTCGTGGGCGAGCATTGTGAATTGCGATGCACAATGGCTGTACAGTGGCCGCACTGTTGTTGCGCCACATCCAGTTGGTATTTGCCGTAATTTGCAGTCGTCTCGGGTCACCATTGTACTCCTTGCGCCATAAGGGTCAATACAACAGAGACATGACACGGTGTAATGAAGTAATGACACTTTACTTGCACAATTAATACACGGTGGCAAGACTCTTCCGCGTTACAAGAAGACAGCCTGTACTACCTTCCAACGCAGCGAGTCAAATATTGTAGACTGTGAAGAGAAATCATTTCTCACTGTCAGAGGAGTTACTTTCCTTGTAGTTCCCACACACTGGTATTCACTGCCTTCTGAGCCCCGCAGCCGAACAGAGGAAGCCGGATTTCACGTGATCGTGGTTTGATGAATCCATGTTGATTCCTACAGAGGAGAAAGGTCATAATTCCAGAGTATGAACCGTGTTTCAGACTTGCAGTTACATTACTTATTCAAGAAGTGCCTTTGACGAGCAACGAACTTAAACACTTGTGTTCGTAAACACTTGTGTCTATTTGCTGTTGCGAAAGTCTTTCAAACAGTTCATGAACTTGATAGTGTTATGGTCTAATTGACAAGTCACTATCGTCTAATTCGTTTTAGCGCTGACGATACAGCTTCTGTGTAATCGAGTTAAATAGGTCAGCTTCGTCAACATAGCGAGCTTCTTAAACGGTTACAACGCGGCGCTGCAGTCAGTTGTTAACATCGAAGCTACTAGCGTGCTCGTATATGGGCACACTATTGAAACTTCCAC
The DNA here is from genome assembly GCF_021461385.2 of Schistocerca piceifrons. NCBI lineage: Eukaryota > Metazoa > Arthropoda > Insecta > Orthoptera > Acrididae > Schistocerca > Schistocerca piceifrons. Next base: position 531,800,238 of record NC_060144.1, on the reverse strand, counting down.
TTCGTCTGAACAAACACCGACTGCTCCAGCAAAACAGCCATCTTCTGTTTCTACTGATAATGTGATCCCACCAGAAAAATCTGTTATCATCGACGATGTTCCTAATAACGTAGTAGATGACTACGTAAAATCGGTGACATAACTTCTAGCATCAATATTACGCATTGCCCTCGCATATCTGGAGCCAACATTTTTAATTCTACAAGAACTGTTGAAAATGTAGGTCGATTAGTACAAGAGGGTAATCTGTGTGTTAAAGAGATAATAACGCCAGAAAGTATTTAAAAAGTACCAGTACTCGACGATGATGATAATGTTTGGTTTGTGGGGCGCTCAACTGCGCTGTTATCAGCGCCCGTACAAATTCCCAACCTTTGCTCAGTCCAATCTCGCCACCTGCATGAATGATGAGGACAACACAAACACCCAGTCATCTCGAGGCAGGTGAAAATCCCTGACCCCGCCGGAAATCGAACCTGGAACCCGTGCTTGGGAAGTGAGAAGGCGACCGAGACCACGAGTTGCGGACGCCAATACTCGAGCTGTCTTTTCTAATGTATTTCCCTTTATTAGTAAAGCTGTAATAGTTGACTAAAAGTCTAAATGGGGAAGTATACTAGGGCATATCAGATATATTCCAACCGGCTCTGGGGCTCAGGGCTGCTCTCGTATAAAATCATTTCGTCGCTCTACTTAATACATATTCGGCGATTTGAGCACGGTTCAATCCACGATAAAGATCACCCATAAAGGAAATTATTTCAGTGTATGTACTACCGCGGACGACGTTGTATATCATCACCACAAATGTATTAGTCATATCAAGAAAGACTGCTCGCAGTCACTGACTATTCCAAGTGGTGAAAGCGAATTTCCTTCTCTCGTACACAATACTACTACACAGAAGTCTGTACCATGGTACAAGAAGCAGCTCTAAAAATTTCTCAGCCTCACAGTCTGGAAAAGAGCGACATACATCTGACTCTTCAACTACAGTACTAGAAACATCACCATCGGTACAAGAAGTAGTTCCTAAAATTCCTCTTCCTCCCACACGGTTTGGAAAAGAGCAACATACACCTCACTCTGGGTCTACAGTTTTAGAAAATCATCCAAACACACTAAAAGACGTCGATCTCATTTCGATTTTACTAGGGGTACTATCAACAGTTCAGTCGTCACTAATAACAATATTTCTTCCAATGAACAACAGATTAAAAATCTGTCAAATGAAACTGTCTACGTCCTTCCTATGGAAGCTAACGACTTAAGTGAATTTAGCGAGACTGGCGAATCTAATACTAAAGCGCACGTAGCGTCAGGTGCTGCAACTACTACTGAAACACTACATGCATCTGGTGCTACTCAACAAAACGACGACATGATAGATACGGAATCCGAATGCTTTTTCGTCAGTATTTTATTCCTCAGTGAGAGATGTGCCACTGACGGAAGATGTCCATAAAAATCCCTTTATGTCTTCAAAAGAATTCAAGGCATTTTTGAAAACATAAGAAATCAGAAAACAAGACTTCCTCTGCAAAACAGTGCACTAAAGATTTTGTAGCTTTGCAACAATTAATTGATAAACAACTTACAAAATCCAAGCAATCAAAGGACGTCGTCCCCTAGAGCGACTGTTACGTGCGAATTAAAAAGAAACGGCTACTAAATGAGATATGTGTCCGTCATCGCTGCGTACGAGCAAGAACAATGCAGTAGCGTGGATACGTCCGAAATAAATAGTACACAACGCACTAATGGCAAAAACAAACGCAAGCCAAATAACTTGATCTCTTCAAAAACAAATCAACTGCATACAAATAAATCTACAGTGCTCCAGAGATGCAGTAGCTAACCTAATGCAGCTTATTGTGCAATATCAGATTCACATTGTTATCATACAAGAACCATACTGTGATCAACAAAACGTAGGTGGGATCACTAGAGGCTACAAGATATTTAGCGCAGGTGAAAGAAGGAAAAGGGCAGCAATACTGATAACCAATAGAGATATTTATTCCGCAATGATTAGCCACTTGACCGACAAAGATTTGTAGAAATAGTAAAAGAAAAGTTGCGATTTTTCATATCTAGTGTGTACGTACATATCAAGAAACCCATTAAAGATGACCTGAGAAAAGTTACCAACATTTTAATCTACAATAAAGGAGATGGTTCAGTAATTGCTATGGACAGTAATGCAAGATGTAGCATGTGGCATGATACAATAACGAACTCCAGAAGAAAGGTGATGGAGGAATTTCTGGCTTCCATTAACCTGTGCCTACTGAACGAGGGGAACCACGGACCAACTTTTCAAAATAGCAAAGGAAAGAGCAATGATGATTAAAGTATGGCCATCTCTCACTTACTGCCGAAGCTAAGCTAATGGTCGTGTGGTGAAGAAGAGAGCTGCTCCGACCATGAGTTTATTACATTTAATATAGGTGTGTGCCCAACATCATATGCTGCAAACATAATTCAAACTAAAAAATTTATTATTAGTGACGAAAATCCGAGAGACTTTGATGGGTACTTGTTGGAAGAACTCACGCACAAATATTTACCAGGTACGAACTTACACAAATTAAAGGAAACAGGCCAAAATTTGGCAACAAAAGTTCAAGCGGAAACAAATACTGAAACTCTTATGATAAAATTTGAAAAAGTTGTAGATACCTCACGCAATAAAGCGTTCAAGATACAAAACCAGCTGAAGTACAGCTCTGGGAGAAAATCTGTCACTTGGTGGACATCGGAATTAACTGCAACGCGAAAAAAGTGCCATCGCGTTAAGGCAAATTTATTAAACGACAAAGGACAGTGAACAGCTGAGGGAGCTACGAAGGCAACAATATTGTAAAGAGAAGAAGGCATAAAGACAGCTATATATGTATATGGAGGAAAAGCTATTAGTTAACTGAATTTGCACCATATCTTCTGTAAGGGTGTATTGAGCAACAATCAGTATGGATTTAATCCACAGAAAGGGACAGTCGAGGCATTGTTGGCTGTTAAGAACTTCGTAGAGGACAGCGCATCACAAGGACGGTATATAACGATGGTCGGTCTTGATGTTCAGGGAGCCTTTGACGCAGCTTGGTGGTCCAGCATCCTTAAGCGCTACTAGAATTTGGATGTCCTAGGAACGTATACAACCGAGCAAAAAGTTATTTCAGAGACAGAGCAGTAGAGTTGGCGTTTAACAGCATCAAATGAGAAAAGAAGGTGACAAAAGGGTTGCCGCAGAGATCTTGCTGCGGCCCAGGTTCTTAGAATATACAGTATGATTCTCTGCTTAATTTGGATTACACAGCAAACACAAAAACGATTGCACTTGCAGATGACATAATCGTGTTGACCAAAGCAGATACTGTCATTATTGCTGAGGAGCCCTGCAATAGAGAAATGGAAAAAATCACAGTTTGGGCCCAAAATACAAAATCTAAAGTAATGCTATAACAAGGAGAAGGCGTCAAGACGAAGCACCACTTTAAGTACTGTTCTAAACAATAATGTTTTGCAACAAGTTGAATGATTAAAATACTTGGGTATTATTATTGATTCTAAATTTATGTTTAATGAACATATAAAGTAAATGACTGAAAAATGCACGAAACTTATTCATTCTTCATCTAAATCAGGAAGGCTCAACTGGGACTTGGTTCAGGAACAATGGAAATAGTTTACAAAGGCGTTACACTACCAATATTGGCATGTACGTCTCCTGTTTGGATTACGCACTAAGAAGAAAATACAACTGTGTGAAGATTCGTAGAATCCAACGCTTTATCAACAGAAAAATTGCTAAGACTCACAGAACGCCATCTACTGAAGCGATGTGTATTCTAACAGGTCTTACTCTAATAATTATTAAACCACAGGCAATAGCCGAAAAATACAAAATTACAAAAGTTGAACACGCGTCCCATCCTATAGACACTCGTTTAGATTACAAAAAGTGGCCCCAACCAAGTACAGTAGCTTCGAAAAAAAAATTACAAACACAAGGGATATCCTATAGAGATTTATACCGATGGGAGCTGTTCAGAGAACGGAACAGGTTCAGGAGTGGTAACAGTGACTAATGGGACACCTGCATATCACTTAAATTACACACTAAGGAATGGGTGCACGATTAACCATAATTAGCTATCTTGCGCGCCTTAGGGAAACTAGAGAATTTACGAGAAAAAATGTTGAAATAGTACGAGGGTCACTCCAAAAGAAATGCACACTATTTTTGTAAAAATACAGTTACCATTCTGAATGTGTGAAAGTTTTACTGTGTGCAGATACGTCCTTTCCGCTTGTTTTCAAACTTAGTTCAACCCGTTCCCGTGAGTAGCGCCGTCACAGCATGTCTTCAAGATGGCTGCTACACTTGACGTTCGTCAGGAGCAACGTGCTGCCATAGAATTCCTGTGCTGTGAAAACGAGACAGTGGGGAACAACAACAAGAGGTTGAAAAAGGTGTATGGAGATGCTGCTGTCGATCGCAGTACAGTTAGTCGGTGGGCAAACAAGTTACGTGATGAAAGCGGGCATGGCAATATTGTGGATTGTCCTCGCAGCGGCAGGCCTCGAACTGCACACACTCCAGACAATGTGCAGAGAGTTAACGAATTGGTGACTGCTGACAGACGCAGCACAGTGAACGAATTGTCACGCTACGTTGGGATAGGGGAAGGAAGTGTTTGCAGAATACCCAAAAGTGTTGGCGTTAAAAAAGGTTTGTGCCAGGTGGGTTCCCACGATGTTGACAGTGGCTCACAAAGAAACAAGAAAAACTGTATGCAGCGAACTTTTGGAACAGTACAAGAATGGTGTAGATGAATTCCTTGAAGATTTTTCACCAGAGACGAAGTGGCAACCAATGGATTGGCATCATGTAAATTCACCCAAGAAAAAAATCACCAAACGATGCCAGTGGCGAACAATGGTGTCTACCACGGACTTATTGTGGGACTTTGACACCACCACCACACCTTCTGCTGGAAAGGTTATGGCTACGGTGTTTTTCGATTCCGAAGGACTCTTGCTTGTGGACATCATGCCAAGTGGAACCACCATATATTCAGATGTGTATGTAACGACACTGAAGAAACTTCAAGCTCGACTGAGTCGTGTTCGACCACATCGGCAAAAGCAAGATGTTTTGCTGTTGCACGACAATGCACGGTCACATGTCAGTCAAAAAACCACGGAAGCGATCGCAAAACTCGGATGGACAACACTGAAACATCCACCACACAGTCCTGACCTGGCTCCATATGACTATTATCTCTTTGGGAAACTGAAACACTCTCTTCGTGGAACAAGGCTTGAAGATGATGACTGCCTTGTGCACGCTGCCAAACATTGACTCCAACAGGTTGGTCCAGAATTTTACCGTGCAGGTATACAGGCGCTGGTTCCAAGATGGTGTAAGGCAGTTGAGAGGCATGGAAATCATGTGGAGAAATGAAAATATAGTTCCTGAAGGATGCATCTACACACTGTAAAACTTTCAAACATGTAGAATAAAAGATGGATTTAAAAAAAAATAGTGTGCATTTCTTTTGGAGTGACACTCGTAGCTGTAATACACACGATGGATACATTAAAGAATTTTAGGAATCATAAATATTTAATAGAAGAGACAATAAACAAAATTACAGAACTGTGGCAAAGGAAATGGCATATTAACTTCGAATGGACGAAAGCACACTTAGGAAATCCTGGGATTAAACTGTCAGAAAAGCTTGCCAAGCGAGCAGCTGAAAGCTACAACAGAATCCTTTCTTATGTGGTCAGAAGAAAATTAAGGCGCAATACGAAAGAATAATGGGAAAGAGAGTGGACTGAAAGTACAAAAGGGAGGATCAAAATAGATTTTTCTCCAACTGTTGAACATCATCTTTCCATAAAGTTACCGCACTCATCTAATCTTTCAACAATATTAACCGGGCGTGGAAAATTAACGTCTTACTACCATCGGTGCAGGCTTGCCCCAAGTGCTGCTTGAACGTGCTGAGGGGGTGATCAAACAGTAGATCACCTGTTACTTGTGTGTCGCGAACTCAATAGAAAGAAAGATGCCCCAAGGAAGAGTATAACAGGAAAGGGAGGCAGCTGGTTCGTCGATAAACTAGTTTTAGTAAAATTCTACATGAATGAATTTCACAAATTTTGCAATTTAATAACTTTTTCCAGCATATGAATATTTGTGATACAAAAAATTTTAAAAAATAGATCTTCTACCTGAAAACCTTATATCGATCGCCAGAAGTTTACTGTTGAGAATATAATTATTAGTATACTTCTATCGTGTTCTACTGGAAAGCCTCAAATGGATCATGCAGAAGTTTCCTATCGTACATGCTTTTATCCGTACTGATGTAACAGACCGTTTATATGTATCTTGGTATCTAGACATGCAGTATTACAAATAATCTAACGGAGCGTGTTGAATAAAAGAAAAATTACTCATTCTACTCGTATGTGAGAAAAATGCTGAAGAAGCGTATAATTAGTGTCAGTATATTTCTTGAGATCTATGCATTGTCTTGTGCGTCTTCTGTTCTAGTATCCACATTCACTGCACGATGATATTCAAAAATAATGTGTAAGGTCTAGTACATTTTCCATCTCTCGTGATGTAATGTCTTTTTGTAAGACATAACTTCCATTACTGTGTGAGTCGTAAACTTGGGGACGCAAAATACTGAATCTTACAATTTTAAAGCTGTTATTGAATGAGGGCGTGGTATTCATACACTAAAATCTAACGTCAAATTTCACTGAAATAGTTTTAAAATTTTGTACATGGCTGGAACCCTCAGTCCGGAACCGCGCGACCGCTGCGGTCGCAGGTTCGAATCCTGCCTCGTGCATGGATATGTGTGATGTCCTTAGGTTAGTTAGGTTTAAGTAGTTCTAAGTTCTAGGGGACTGATGACCTCAGATGTTGAGTCCCATAGTGCTCAGAGCCATTTGAACCATTTGGCTGGATCAGTAACTGTAGAATGAAATCTTCTTTTGGAAATTGTAAACAGTAAATCAGTTGCAAATTGGAAGCTTTATTAAAACCCCTTTACCACGGTTTCAATATTTATAAAAACGTCTTCCTCAGAAGGAAATGTAGACAACTGGACTACATATTGTGTCAGAGTTACGTTAAAATATAGTCGAAAGACGTCAGTCAAATATAAATTTTCACCTCCATAATAAATTAAAACAGGCACAACACGGCTGTTGTCATGTGGTATTCCCTCATAAATGTACAGTTAGTGCACTGGTCAGGAAGTACCGTACGTTGGAATAAATAGGTGTGGAAACCTTACAGACAAGAACTTGCAACACTTGAGTGGTGCTGACTTACTCACAGCGGAAATGAATAAGTGTACCTCCAGCGTTACTCCTATAAGTCACATCAGCAGGTCTCCGTTGACCATTGACACCACTGAAGAGCTGTGGCGGATGTTTTTCAGTCCGTTGTATCAACGAATTCTTGTTTCCTCCACTGCACAATGATCTATAGTCCAACAGAGAAATGCCGGCACTCGGCCAAGTTGTGCCGATGGTGCCAGCACGATATCGTAAATTAAACTGCACCCAACGAGTTGTCGGCCGCGTGCTCGCAGATGAAGATTTTAGACGCCGGAACGAGAACGGAAACAGTTATTTGCTGCGCACAAAAGCGGCGTCGATAGTAATTTTGAGAACACGCAGCGTGGACAATGGTCGCTATCGCGGCATCCGGGGGCCATTGTGTGGCCGGCCCGTGGCGTCATGGCAGCGGTCCACCCAGCTAGCGGTGAGAGCCACAACCTGCGTGCTCTCCTCAGCTCGTCTCTTCTCCTCCGCTGGAGTGTACGCCGGGGCTAACGGGAAGCGTATCCTCGATTAGGTGTCGGGACAACGCCTTAGGCGAGATAAGTAGTGCTTGCATTCCAGTTATTTATTTTGACAGCTGGAACTACTCTCATCTTTCCGTCAAAGTGGTTTTTACTGTCACAGAGATGAACGTACCGTTGACTGAGAGGCGTAAAGCTAAGTTATTTTCATATGAAGAGCAGAATAAACGTGCTGAAGAGAATGTCGTTGTGGAAATCCCAACTAAATCAGAATCTGGGTGCCTGGACCTGGATTAGAAGCATACTCTGCTGAAAGTGGCAGCTTAAGTGTGTGATATCGATATAATGAAACTGTTACTGTGTAACTGAACGTCATAAGGCTTGTAGAAGTAGTCCTAGCTCCGCACGAGTTCGGAAACAAGAAATTCCCTACATCCACCACGTTGTGCATAACTATCACACTACATTTTTTAAAGAGAATGGGGACATTATAATACAAAGTTCATGTGTAGCAAGTATTTTTAGCGACAAAGCTTCTTTTAATGTGAGTAGATTACTTCAAGAAATAGAAAAATTATATACTGAAGTAACAATAAAGTGAAAATTTAGTGAAACCAAAAGTTATCACACATGTCCATCGGAAATGCGGAAAATCATCACGACTCTCAAAAGCAAAAGTTCATGTCTGCTTTATTATACACGCCTCAACAAAAGTTTGTAAAATCATAGATTTTACTACAATGACTTCATATGGTAAACCCATTCAGGTTTTACATTACCTTATTAGCAAAATGAACATAATTACTTTTGAAAACAAGAACGATTTAGCATAGTTACAGAAGATTATTACAAAACAAGGCAAATTCTCTCCTGATGTAGGTCTTGTAAATAAAACAGAGAAAATCTTTACCTCACTGTGATGACTATCAGTCTTTAGTGCTGAGTATGCCCTCCCCACACTCGGATGAGTTCTTCCACTCTGCGGGGTATGCTATGTATGAGACCATCAAGTTCATCTTGGGATACGAGTTCCGACTCCTCAATGGCAGCTTCAGTGAGGTCCTGAGGGTTGTCAGGTGAATTCTGCCGCTGTGCAATGGCCACATTCAACAGGTCCCATGCATGCTCAACTGCATTCACGTCTGTGGACTGTGCTGATAAATGCATTCGGTTGAGGCTGCATCTTTGAAGATACCGAGACACTGCTAGTTCACGGTGCCATCTTGCATTGTAATCGATGGTAATGAAGTTGTCATTGACTTCAAGTGTCTTCCGACTGTTTCTAGGACTTGTTTGAGGTATCGGGGACCAGTAAAATTGCCGTAAATCGGAGTTAGAGGGGTCCACTGTCCCATCATAACTGCTGCTCTGGACATGACTCTTCCACCTGCAAATGGATAGACTTGCTGAATGTACCGACGTTCCTGGAGTCGCCTAGGGCTTCTCTAAACCCTAACATGTCTAGTGTCCGGTCGCAGACCAATTCTGGTCTCGTCAGTGACGATAACATTACTCCATTCTGCAATGGTCTGCAAGACCCCAGGTCCTTCCATTGTGTCGGTTGTACTGATACGGCGCAAAACTTGTTATTGATCTTCTGGAATGAAGACCAACCTGATGAAATATATTACGCACTGTTTGCTCTGAGATACGAATACCTGTTGCCCGGGAGAAGTCATTTTCAATACTTCTGGCAGTTGGTGTTCGGCGCCTGTGAGCCAACAGTTGGAAGAAAAAAATCGTGTATTGGTAACGTCATACAAGGATGACCACTGTGAAGTCTAGCGTTCTCATTTCCGATCTCTCTGTACTTTCTGCACGCCTTGACACATCACTTTGAGTGGCATGTAACCGATCGGCAACATTTTACTGTTTATGACCTGCTCAAAGTAAAATCACTGACTCTATAAAAGTGTTGTATGCCTAAAGGTGGCATGTTACTGCAGTACTGAACAGAAACAGAATGAAGCTGTTATTGATACTGGAGTGCTTACCGTGAGCCGCTGCGGCAGCGGTATGTTTACATTGAAACGTTCCCTCAGAAAAATTTAAAAATGACAGTGCTGGAAAACCTCTTACGTTATTTGATTTTCAAACAGCTGAGCAAAACTGAACATAATCAGACATTTCTCTCTTAACTTATTCTGATCATCACTAAACTGACGCAGAATATTTTTAGCGTAGCTCTATCTGACTTTCAATAATCGCTACAAAAGAATGGCCCTGACTAACAATAACCTATACCTTTCACAAATCACTTACCTCACAAAAATCTTCATTGCTCCAACTGCTGCAATACAGCGAGAGCCACTACTGCCAGCTAAATAAAAGATTCTAACTACTGAAGGCACTAACTACTGATAGGCATAATTAGCAAATGAAAGATTTTGATAGAGAACAAATAATGTATTTACCTTAATAGTGTTCAAAAGTCATAATATATAAATCAGTCCATGATATCCAATATTACAAATTTACTCTTTCTGATGGACACACGTCCAGATTGTCCGCTCTCAAAATTCCCACATCTCTCTCCCCACATCCACCACTGCTGGCGGCTCACCTCTAACTGCGCAAGGCTACGCGCTGTTAACAGCCAACTGCCCAACACTACAATAGCAATAATTTTCATATAGAGCGCTACGTGGCGTTATCAACATAAAAACCTAAACAGCCTACTTACAATCTCTACAAAGACGCGTCACACCCTCGTACGGCAACTGCCAAGGGAATTAGACGGCGCGAATCACGTGGGAACTGCGGGAGTATGCATGCAACGTACGTGAAACACCCTGTATAAATACTTACAAGTGACGGCATGCCTGAACATCACTGCTTTCCCATCTGTTCCCTCCGTACGACCACGACTCCACTTGCTAGTTAAACATCAGACAAGCATCGCCGCAGCTCCTTAATGTAGAATCATAGCGAGGTGACCAGCGCCAATACTGACAGCTAAATAAAACATTCTAGCTACTGATGGCACTAACTACTGATAGGCATAGTTAGCAAATGAAAGATGTTGATAGAGAACAAACAATGTATTTACCCTAATAATGTTAAAAAGTTATATATATATATATATATATATATATATATATATATATATATATATATATATATATATATATATATATGGTTCATGGTGTGGATTCCAGTTGCTATGTCCTAGTTCATGAACCACGGGCAACGTATGAGTGGCCAAGTAAGTGGTCCTGATAGTCGGGATACCAGTTACTTTGGAATAAGGCTGGGCATCTCGGACATATTCTGAGTCGTGGTCACCTTTGTACTCAGACGGCAAAGACTACCAAATCCACCGGTTAGTCCCTCAACCGTTAGGGGTAAAACTCAATGGGACCCAGGGCAAGTAAGGCTAGCAACCTGCTTCCCTGGTACTTTAAATATGATGCTGGCAACAATCAGAGCAAAATGACTCGGACCTTTGGAGGTGACTGAGCCCCATCTCCAATTGACAAACCAGGGACTCCTAAGATACGACTCGGCAAACGAATGGTAACGAGATGGGAAGCTATGAATATCAATGGGGGCTACTCTGGGAAGAAGGTAGAGTTGGCAGAGGTTGCAAGTAAGATGGAGTTGGACGTTTTAGCTGCTAGTGAGATGCGGGTAAGGGGTGAGAAAGAAGAGGAAGTGGGAGAATACAAGGTTTACCTGTCAGGAGTCAAAGCAGGAATGGCACAATGGGGTGTAGGGCTTTACGTCAGGAAAGAAATGGAATCCAGCGTAGTTGGAATAAGATACGTAAACGAACGACTGATGTGGATAGATTTGACAGTGTCTAACAAGAAAATTAGGATTGTGTCAGTATATTCGCATTGTGAAGGGACAGATCAAGATAAGATGGATAGTTTTTATGACGCACTCAGCGATGTAGTTGTTAGAGTAAAGGACAAGGACAGTGTTCTGCTCATGGGTGATTTTAATACCAGGAATGGAAATCGAACAGAAGGGTATGAAAAGGTTATGGCTAAATTTGGAGAGGATATGGAGGCATACAGGAACGGGAAACAAATCTTGGATTTCTGTGCCAGTATGGGCTTAGTAATCGCAAACTCATTTTTTAAACATAAGAACATTCACCGGTATACTTGGGAAGGCAGGGGAACCAGATCTGTCATTGACTATATAGTAACAGATCAGGAATTCAGGAAGGCTGTGAGGGACACAAGTGTATTCAGGGGATACCTTGATGACACTGATCACTATTTAATCTGCAGTGAAATTGGTATTGTGAGGCCAAAAGTGCAGCAGGTCAGGTCCATATGTAGAAGGATAAGAGTGGAGAAACTTCAGGATAAGGAAATCAGGCACAAGTACATAACAGTGATCTCAGAAACGTACCAGTTAGTTGAATGTAGGCAATTACAGCCATTGGAAAAGGAATGGACAAGGTACAGGGACACAGTACTAAAAGTGGCTAAAGAATGTCTTGGAACAGTAGTTTGTAAAGGTAGGATGAAACAAACAGCTTGGTGGCATGACGCAGTCAAGACAGCCTGTAAAAGGAAAAAGATGGCGTATCAAAAATGGCTACATGCTAGAACTCAGGTAGACAGAGAAAGGTATGTTGAAGAAAGAAACAAAGCCAAACAGATAATTGCAACATCCAAGAAGAAATCTTGGGAAGACTTTGGAAACAGGTTGGAGACTTTGGGTCAAGCTGCTGGAAAACCATTCTGGAGTGTAATTAGCAGTCTTCGAAAGGGATGTAAGAAGGAAATGACAAGTATAATGGACAGGTCAGGAAAACTGCTGGTGAATCCTGTTGATGCCTTGGGCAGATGGAGGGAATATTTTGAAGAGTTGCTCAATGTAGGTGAAAATACGATGAGTAATGTTTCAGATTTCTATGTACAATGGGATAGGAATGATTATGGAAATAGGATCACATTTGAGGAAGTGGAGAAAATGGTCAATATATTGCAGTGCGATAAAGCGGCTGGGGTGGTTGAAATTAAGTCGGAACTCATCAAATACAGTGGAATGTCAGATCTTAAATGGCTACACAGAATAATTGAAATGACCTGGGAGTCGGAACAGGTTCCATCAGACTGGACGAAAGCAGTAATCACACCAATCTTTAAACATGGAAACAGGGAAGATTGTAACAACTACAAAGGTATCTCTTTAATCAGCGTTGTGGGTAAAATCTTCTCAGGTATTGTTGAAAGGAAAGTGCGAGTATTAGTTGAAGACAAATTGGATGAAAATCAGTGTGGGTTTAGGCCTCGTAGAGGTTGTCAGGACCAGATCTTCAGCTTACGGCAAATAATGGAGAAGTGTTATGAGTTGAACAGGGAATTGTATCTATGCTTTATAGATCTAGAAAAGGCATATGACCGGATTCCTAGAAGGAAGTTATTGTCTGTTCTACGAGATTATGGAATAGGAGGCAAACTCTTGCATAGACAGTCAGGCAGCAGTTAGAGTTGACGGTAAATTGAGTTCATGGTTCAGAGTTGTTTCAGGGGTAGGACAAGGCTGCAGCCTGTCTCCACTGTTGTTCATATTATTTATGGATCGTATGTTGAAAACAATAAACTGGCTGGGTGAGATTAAGATATGTGAACACAAAATAAGCAGTCTCGCATATGCAGATGACTTAGTTGTGATGGCAGATTCGATTGAAAGTTTGCAAAGCAATATCCCAGAGCTAGATCAGAAATGTAAGGACTATGGTATGAAGATTAAGATCTCCAAAACGAAAGTAATGGCAGTGAGAAAGAGATATAAACTAATTGACTGCCAAATAGGAGGAACAAAGTTAGAACAGCTGGACGGTTTCAAGTACTTAGGATGCATATTCGCAAAGGATGGCAATATAGTGAAAGAACTGGAGGCGAAGTGTAGCAAAGCTAATGCATTGAGCGCTCAGCTACGATCTACTCTCTTCTGCAAGAAGGGAGTCAGTAACAAGACTAAGTTATCTGTGCACCGTTCAATCTTGCGAACAACTTTGTTGTATGGAAGCGAGAGCTGGGTTGATTCAGGTTACCTTATCAATAAGGTTGAGGTTACGGATATGAAAGTACCTAGAATGATTGCAGGTACCAGTAGATGGAAACAATGGCAGGTTGGTGTCCACAATGAGGAAATCAAAGAAAAACTGGGAATGAACTCTATAGATCTAGCAGTCAGGGCGAACAGGCTTAGATGGTGGGGTCATGTTACACGCATGGGAGAAGCAAGGCTACCCAAGAGACTCATGGGTTCAGCAGTAGAGGGTAGGAGGAGTCGGGGTAGACCAAGGAGAAGATACCTGGATTCGGTTAAGAATGATTTTGAAGTAATAAGCTTAACATCAGAAGAGGCATCAATGTTAGCACTGAATAGGGGATAATGGAGGAATTTTATAAGGGGATCTATGCTCCAGACTGAACGCTGAAAGGCATAATCAGTCTTAAATGATGATGATGATATATATATATATATATATATATATATATATATATATATTAATGACATCCATTATTACAAATTTCCTTTTACTGGAGGACAGTCCCTCTATAGCAACCTCTCAAAACTCCGGCATCTTTCTCTCCACATCCACCACTGCTGGCGGCTCACCTACAACTGCCCAACGCTATGCACTGTTCACATACAACTGCTCAAAACAACACAAGCGAATATTCCATCAATGAGTCCCACCAGCCACAGATTGCACACAGCACAGTCAGCGATTTTCACACAGATCGCTACGTGGCGCTACCAACATAAAACCCTCAACAGCCTACTTACAACGTGACTCGGAAAAGACAACAAAGTATGCCCGTAGTAAACATCGTCCAGTATATAAACTCTAACTGGATAATGCATAAAGTGCCTAGGTCAATGCGACCTCTAGTATCGAAGACTGCATTTTACGATAGTATTCAAAACTTTTGTTGAGCAGTGTATTTCCAACAAGATACTAAAAACTGTGGATCCATAAAATGTAATGTTCTCAGTCAAAGTTATAATACACTACGAGAGAGAAAAGTACGTCGGGGACACGCGGAAAAAAGTGTCGTAATGCGGAAATGGGGTGATTTCAAAAAATGGCTCTGAGCACTATGGGACTTAACATCTGAGGTCATCTGTCTAGAATGCGTAATTAATAATAGAAATTTTCAGTGTGCCAAATAATTCGGAATTTCAAACGTTTCTAAGAAAATAATTTTAACTCTTCATTCAAAGCTAGTACTTGTCGATTGTAACACCGAAAAATAAAGTAATTAATTTTCATACATTATATGTGTATAACATTATATAAGAGTTTTCAGAAAAGCAGCTGAGATAATACTGACCTGTCCAACATTCGAAAAATAATACTGGTAACGACAACTACTGTTCAAAATGGTTCAAATGGCTCTGAGCACTATGGGACTTAACTTCTGAGGTCATCAATCCCCTAGAACTTAGAACTACTTAAACCTAACTAACCTAAGAACATGACACACATCCATGCCCGAGGCAGGATTCGAACCTGCGACCGTATCGGTCGCGCGGTTCCAGACTGTAGCGCCTAGAAACGCTCGGCCACAGCGACCGACAAAATGGGGTGATTTATCTGACGTCCAAAATAGCATGCTCATTGGCTTTCTAGAGCAGGGTAGAAGGATTTACGAAATGGTTTTGTTTGTAAATAGTTCTCGTGCCACCACTGTTAAAGTAGTATACTGCGCACGGCAAAAGGGCCCTATCCAAAAGTGGGGTCCAGGCAATTGTGGTGCATCATGGTGTATAGACGATACTGGTGAAGGACGGCTGCGGAGATATGTATGAATAATTAGGTTGCAACTATTGAGTACCTGACCACCAAGATGAATCAAGGTCTACCAACAGTGGCTCCTCAATGAGTGTTCAGCCAATGTACTGCGTATGGGTCTCCGCAGGAGGTGGGAGGTGCTCGGCTCATGCACCCATGCTGACTGCTGTTCGTTGGCGACGAGGGTTGGGATTTGCACACCACTACCACAACTGGAAGTCCACTGAGTGACAGATGGCTATGGCGTGTACAGCGTGAGATGTCTGAAAGCAAACATCCTGCGACAAACGTCTAAAAGGTCCAGGCCTCAGGAGGGAGCGTAATGGTCTGGGGATGTTTTCGCGGCATTCCCTGGGTTATCTCATCATTCTGGAGAGACAATGGATCAACACTAGTATGCAGCTATCCTTGGGGACCATGTCCACCCCTACATGCAGTTTTTGTTTCCTCGGCACGATGTCATTTACCAGCAGGACAATGCAACCTGTCATCCAGCTCGCAGTGTAAGTGCGTGGTTCGAAGAGCACTAGGATGAGGCTACCGTATTCCCCTGGTCACCGAACTTACCGGATTTAAACCCAGTCGAGAATCTGTGGGACGACTTCGATCGGTCTGTTCCCGTAATCGAACCTCAAGCGAGAAAGCTAGCGCAGTTGGTCACGGAACTGGAGTCGGCATGGCTCTACAGCCTTGCCTGTACTTTCCGTAGCCTCACTGACTGCCTTCCTGCACGTCTCGCAGCTGACAGTGCCGCGTAAGTCATTTTATTCAGGCTTTTGACAGTTAGTCAGATAATGTGACTGGAGAGTTATAAGCCTCATATGTTACAGGGTGTTTCAAAAATGATCGGTATATTTGAAACGGCAATAAAAGCTAAACGAGCAGCGATAGAAATACACCGTTTGTTGCAATATGCTTGGGACAACAGTACATTTTCAGGCGGACAAACTTTCGAAATTGCATTAGGTACAATTTTCAACAACAGATGGCGCTGCAAGTGATGTGAAAGATATAGCAGACAACGCAGTCTGTGGGTGCGCCATTCTGTACGTCGTCTTTCTGCTGTCAGCGTGTGCTGTTCACAACGTGCAAGTGTGCTGTAGACAACATGGTTTATTCCTTAGAACAGAGGATTTTTCTGGTGTTGGAATTCCACCGCCTAGAACACAGTGTTGTTGCAACAAGACGAAGTTTTCAACGGAGGTTTAATGTAACCAAAGGACCGAAAAGCGATACAATAAAGGATCTGTTTGAAAAATTTCAACGGACTGGGAACGTGACGGATGAACGTGCTGGAAAGGTAGGGCGACCGCATACGGCAACCACAGAGGGCAACGCGCAGCTAGTGCAGCAGGTGATCCAACAGCGGCCTCGGGTTTCCGTTCGCCGTGTTGCAGCAGCGGCCCAAATGACGCCAACGTCCATGTATCGTCTCATGCGCCAGAGTTTACACCTCTATCCATACAAAATTCAAACACGGCAACCCCTCAGCGCCGCTACCATTGCTGCACCAAAGACATTCGTTAACGATATAGTGCACAGGATTGATGACGGCGATATGCATGTGGGCAGCATTTGGTTTACTGACGAAGCTTATTTTTACCTGGACGGCTTGGTCAATAAACAGAACTGGCGCATATGGGGGACCGAAAAGCCCCATGTTGCAGTCCCATCGTCCCTGCATCCTCAAAAGGTACTGGTCCGGGTCGCCATTTCTTCCAAAGGAATCATTGGCCCATTTTTCAGATCCGAAACGATTACTGCATCACGCTATCTGGACATTCTTCGTGAATTTGTGGCGGTACAAACTGCCTTAGACGACACTGCGAACACCTCGTGGTTTATGCAAGATGGTGCCAGGCCACATCGCACGGCCGACGTCTTTAATTTCCTGAATGAATATTTCGATGATCGTGTGATTGCTTTGGGCTATCCGAAACATACAGGAGGCGGCGTGGATTGGCCTCCCTATTCGCCAGACATGAACCCCTGTGACTTCTTTCGGTGGGGACACTTGAAAGACCAGGTGTACCGCCAGAATCCAGAAACAATTGAACAGCTGAAGCAGTACATCTCATCTGCATGTGAAGCCATTCCGCCAGACACGTTGTCAAAGGTTTCGGGTAATTTCATTCAGAGACTATGCCATATTATTGCTACGCATGGTGGATATGTGGAAAATACCGTACTATAGAGTTTCCCAGACCGCAGCGCCATCTGTTGTTGAAAATTGTAACTACTGTAATTTCGAAAGTTTGTCTGCCTGAAAATGTACTGTTGTCCCAAGCATATTGCAACAAACGGTGTATTTCTATCGCTGCTCGTTTAGTTTTTATTGCCGTTTCAAATACACCGGTCATTTTTGAAACACCCTGTATAAGCCGCATATGGCAACCTGCAGATATGGACTGTGGGCCTCGCACGCTTCCGGGTCGGCGGTCTCTACTCCCAGGCAGCGTAACCGCAGTGTGCAGCTGACATACCTCGCATTTCCACAACCTCTCTCCCGGCGGCCAGCCTCGTCTTCCAGGATACTGAATATACAACGAATTGCCGCAAGACCATCGACCTCTGGGCACCACTAATTCTTTACCTGCACTTTACATAGCCCCCATTTTATGTAATTTTATTTCTGTACTTGACCGGCCGTTAAACTATTGACCTAATGTACGACTACCTTTTTTATGCTTATGTTATCACTTTATATGGTTTTATAAGTTTCTATAGACGTTAGCGCTGGTTGTATAAAATTGTACGGATTCCTGCGCTCCTGCTTTGTATAAAAGCGTGATCAATTCAGTTCAGTTTACCAGTGTGTAGATTGTTATTTATCGCATACATTACTTATTTTTTGCGATGCGTCACAATTAACTGTTTTTTTTTTATTTTTAACGAACGTTTGTGATTTTTGGGATGCCCAATTGCTGGTTATTAGTTTTTAACAATCTTTTTTTTTACATTTTCACTTATTGTTTGGAGGAAGTCTTTGCCGTCTGATTCTTATTTGCCATAAGCTTACCAGCGATTTCATCCTGCATCAATCTTTTGAGGGTACAGATTAATCTGTTGAACTTCTAAAAGTGAATTAAAAGTTTTTGTGCAGCTGTCAATTGATTTTTATTTTGGTGGAAAAAATGCAACCGCCTCTGAAGAATAACAGTCACGAACAAAGCAAATTTTCAGTAGGGTATTGTAAGTGTGTGTGTGTGTGTGTGTGTGTGTGTGTGCGCGCGTGCGTGCTTGTGTGTGTGTGTGTGTGTGTGTGTGTGTGTGTGTGTGTATGTGTTTGTTGGGGACGGGAAGGAGGCGGGAGACGTAAAAATGGTACAGAAAGACCAAGCACTGAATACGGTAGGCAAGTTCAAATGGATGAATGTTGCTGTAGTTATGGAAAGATGAAGACGGTTACCAGGACAGACTAGCATGGAGAGCTCCTTCAAACCTGCCTTCAGAATAAAGATCGCAACAACAGCAACATGCGGTTAATATTATTCAGTGAACTTTATAAAGATAAGTTTTTTGGCAAATGTCCACTAGTACCTAAACTGATACACAGGAAAAAGACTTACGGAAAATGAATGTGCAGACAGTTGCACATCCTTAAGCTTGCAAGCAAAGAGAAGTTTAAAAGAGATGTAAGGTCACAACACTGAATCAATGCCGTCCTTCCCAACGTCTGTCAGTTGAGATTTTGCTGAAATTCAGTCCACCACTTCCTGAAAGTCTATGAATTTCAGATATAACGGTAATTTGCTTTCACTGTTTCGTTCACGTCTTGTAAATGGTCCACTGCTCCATTTCTGTTTTCATACCTAGCTTTTCCCTTGAATGAATAAAATCACATTATTTTTTTTTTACGTGCAAGGTCGCGGTGGTCGTGCGGTTCTAGGCGCTGCAGTCCGGAACCGCGGGACTGCTACGGTCGCAGGTTCGAATCCTGCCTCGGGCATGGATGTGTGTGATGTCCTTAGGTTAGTTAGGTTTAAGTAGTTTTAAGTTCTAGGGGACTGATGACCTAAGATGTTAAGTCCCATAGTCCTCAGAGCCATTTGAACCATTTGAACCAATACTTTCAGTGATAAACGGATGGGGGCCTGCATAAGAAAAAGGCTGATACATCCATAGATTTCTTTGTCTTGTCTATCAGCATTCGGGCGAAGCATAACAGTTACACTACTGTTGCAGTTTTATCGAAATATCTATCTCCGCAGTCAGTTGTAAATAATTTTAATAGTTCATAAAGTGTTACTGCTCGGTCTTCGAATGGCTTTACAAGCAATCTGTTGACTTTTTTTAAAAAGATATCATTATCTGAATTGTTAAGTATCTGTATGTCTGAGAGTTAATAACAAAAATCGAAAACATTTCTTTTCTCAAATCCAAAGCTAAGTTACAGCTTACGTTTCTTTGTCATATACGAGACGTGACATGGGCATTTAGTATCTATCACTGGACCCATATAAACAACTCGAGTATCCATGCCACAATGACAGTAATTGTTTCATGAGATGAATTTGGACCAACACACTATCAGAAACTTCCTGTAAGATTAAAACAATGTGTCGGGACCGAATTCGCACCCGGAACGTTTGCATTCCAGGGGGAATGCTTTCTTACCGGATCATTTTTTGTTTTGCTTTGTTATCGATATGTGTCTTCACCGTTTTTTAGTCAGCGATTCTGTGCAGATGTCGCATGGCCTCTTTCAAATTCTGTCGATGAAGTCTTCAAGATTCATCCTTACTGTTTTACTTCCGCCAACACCTCATCTCCTCATTTCACAGTTCTCCCACATAACTTGTGAGGCCAGCACTTCCGAAAGAAAAGATATTGCAGAGACTGGGCTTAGCCACCTCCTAGAGGATTCTTTCACTAACGAATATTCACTTAACGGTGAAGCGTGCGTGATCTGAAAATTTCTGGCAGACTAAAACTCTGTGTCAGTCAAGGACTCGAACTCCGAATCTTTGCCTTTCGCTTCAACTGTAAGAGAGGAGAGGGGTACGGATGAAGTAAATGTTTAAGGGCGGTACGTGGGTCGTGCCTGCATAGCTCTATCGGTAGAGCACTTGCCCGCCCTCTCAGACTGAGCCCAGTTCCGCCAAAGCCGTTTCACTCTGCCAGGAAGTTTCTGTTCATTGCACATGGCGCTGCAAAGTGAAAACTCATTCCGGAAACACCCTATTAGCTGGAGGGTCATTACCTTCTCGCTGATGAGTGTATATATGCCACAGATTGCAAATGCTAGAGTGGCTTACAGCAATACAAATGAGATGATAACAGGTCCTTAGAGCATAATTTGATTTACACGTCGAAATACGAGTGGATACTCGAAATATACGTGCCATTATGAAACTGCATTACACGCCACGAATGTTCGGTAGCGCAGTTCGCTGCGTACAGCAATGCATTGTATTCATGATAGATTAAAGAGGCATTACGACTGTACATGCTGCATGTATTCTTTTACGTTCGACTAATGAAACGCTTCAGCGGCATGGTATTCGTATCCATTTGCTGCGTTATTTGCTGCAAGCGATTCCCGGTGCACGTATCACATCAGTCGCAACATTGGCAGTACTCATGATATAAAAACAGCTGATTGAATCTGAAGATGTTTTCGAACAAATAGTGCGTTCCCATACTATGAAATACTTAAAATGATTTACTGATACATAACCAGCACGGTTTCAAGAGTATAATTCTTTTCTCACGCAGCTGACACTTTATTCACACGAAGTAATGGGTGCTACTGACAGGGAATCTCAAGGTGATTCCATATTTCTAGATTTCCGAATTTTCGTCACCTGTCCTCACAAGCAGCTTCCAATCAAATTGTGAGACTACGATGTATTGTCTCAGTTGGGAGACTGGCTTCTTGACTTCCGGTTAATACCGTCACTGTCCGTGATAAATGACGGGAAGGCATCTACTGAAATCTAAGCTATATCTATGGTTCCCCAAACAAGCTTATTTTCCCATCCTTTGTTCATCTTGAATCTAAGCCCACACACGTTCGCAGTTTAGCAGGCGGGCCTAAATTTTTATTGAACAGTTTACTTCTGTGCGGCAGTACTGTGCGACATTTCTCTACTTAATGCAGTCTTCGTGACTTACTGTGTTACGAAAAATAATGTAAATGCTGATAATACGCCGCACGCGTTTGAAGTGGGAGTGCGATGTAGGGGTAATGTATTTCCACCCTTTCCGAAAAGCCTATCAGCTACTGATGTGCCGCCGGTTAGCAAGGGTATCTGCTCCCCCTCACACTGGTACACGAGTCAATATGTACAGTCTGCCCCGGAGGAGAAACTTTTAAACCGCGCCGTGGGGTGCCGGCCACACAGCAGGTGATAAATGCCAGGAAAACTTGGGTCCTACTGCAGCCTTTGCGGCACCGTACCGCCTCACACGTCTTCCAGTCGCAGGTCAGCCCCCGAAGCAAATAAAACGTCGTCTTTGTCACTTTTTCTCCACGTGGCGTGCAAGCCGCCGTATAAGTCTAACTTTTCGTCCTCTGCATGAAACTAGTCGGATCTGTCGGTCAGGCTAACTTCCATTATATCCACATCTATACACTGCAAGCAAAAAGATTGACGAAAAATCATGTTTGTAACTCAGCTCTATACCAGTGCGAAACTGGATTATGGGGGAAGGGACATATGCATGGTTTAGGAGCTTTGAGATGTGGTTTCACAGCAGACTGTTTACCTTCAGACTGACTGATCGACTGAGGAATTAAGACTTTCTACATCGTGTCAAAAGGGATTAATGTCTAATATAAAACATAATGTAACAGAGATAAACTATTACGACATGAGTTGTTACTGAAACAGTATTAGAGGCGATGCTCACAGGAAAATAGGGCAAGGGCAGGTCTGAGTATGATTATGGAAGGCAGATCGTATATGAAGTGGGATGCAGCATTTACCCTAAAAATGAAGAGGACAGCTAGCAAGCTATACGAAAGAAGCGTTGCGCTACATCACCATTAGGAGTGATGACCTAAACAGAAACGCAATGCAAACCATATAGTCTGGTACAGGTCATAAAATGGATATTTTAAAACACGTTGAAATCTCGTGTCTTGAAACACTCGTAGCTTTTGAACACGGCCATTAAAGTTAGCCAATATCTACATCTCTGCAGAAAGTCAGCCGGCCGGAGTGGCTGTACGGTTCTAGGCGCTTTAGTCTGGAGCCGAGCGACCGCTACGGTCGCAGGTTCGAATCCTGCCTCGGGCATGGATGTGTGTGATGTCCTTAGGTTAGTTAGGTTTAATTAGTTCTAAGTTCTAGGCGACTGATGACCTCAGAAGTTAAGTCGCATAGTGCTCAGAGCCATTTTGCAGAAAGTCAAAGTATTCTACTTTACTACACGCAGGCAGCAAGTTGCACTTCGTGCTAGTGATGCTGGGAATGGAGGAATACGATAGAATACCTTACATTCGCTTCAGCAGCCCTGATGCAAGTGTAAATTTACAGTGTGCTTATAATAGAAAAGAGTTCTCAAGTAGCATTCTAGTGAAATACTCGTTTGTACTGCCCACACACCCCTACTCCTCCTCCCTCTCCGCTCAGATAGCCGTGCGGGATTAGCCATGCGGTCTAAGGCGCTGCAGTCATGGACTGTGCGGCTGGTCCCGGCGGAGGTTCGAGTCCTCCCTCGGGCATAGGTGTGTGTGTTTGTCCTTAGGACAATTTAGGTTCAGTAGTGTGTAAGCTTAGGGACTGATGACCTTAGCAGTTATGTCCCATAAGATTTCACACACATTTGAACATTTTTCTCCGCTCAGATAACTGTTGCCTATTCTTGGGCTTTTGTATTCTAGTGATCAGGGAACTGGGTTGCTTAGCCTTTTAAAATACAGAGGTTGTGTAATTACATGTAAACACTAAAGGCGCAACACATTGCCAGATCTAATACGGTGTTGGAAACCAGTTAGCATTCAAAACAGCTTCCAATCGTCTCGGAATGGATAGATACAGGTCCTGTAAGGTTTTCAGGGGGATCTTATACCGTCCTTTCTGCTAAATAGTGGTGAGTTCAGGTAATGATGATGGAGGTAGATAGCGATCACGCGCTCTTCTCTCCATAACCGACCACAAACGTTCTACAATACTGGCGGCGGCAGCCAGAGAAGACGCGACAGTTCATCAAATGGTTCAAATGACTCTGGGCACTATGGGACTTAACTTCTGAGGTCATCAGTCCGCTAGAAGTTAGAACTACTTAAACCTAACTAACCTAAGGACATCACACATATCCATGCCCGAGGCAGGATTCGAACCTGCGACCGTAGTGGTCGCGCAGTTCCAGACTGTAGCGCCTGGAAACAGTTCATCCTCGTGTTCACAAAAGTCATGGGCGATGAGAGCTGTGTCAACAAGGGCCCAATCGTCTTCGAACACAGCATTACCCATGGGGAACGAACAATGTGCCATGAGATGACTGATCAACCAAAATGGTTACATAATGCCATGGCAGTATTGAGACAGCGCAGAGTAAACAGGGAGCCTATTGAATACCACGATATGGCTTACCGTGCTCCACTCTTGGAACGTAAAATCGGCTAGAAGTTGAAAACAGCGTAACTCAGGACTCATCTGACCAAATGACTTTCTTCATTGCTCCATTGCCCAGGTTTTATGACTTTGGCACCATATTTTCCTGTTACGGGCATTTGCGTCATTAATGAGTGGTTTCGCAATTCAGCTCGACCTGCAATTCACAACTTCGTGTTGTTTTGTTGCTGACAGGGTAACTTTCGTCCTCTTATTTTTCGTGACAGTCCTCATCTCTGACGATCGCTTGACACACACTTTCGTCCGCATTGTCACTTAGCGGATGATGTTTTCCATCATTTCCTGTATGTGGTGAAAATTTTCATTACGGTACCTCTCGAAATACGAAATATCTTATCTGCCTTGGTTACGGAAGCACTCACCATACGAGAACCAATAATTTGCCCTCTTTCGAAGTCAGTTAGCTCCGGCATAACGCACTCACAACCACACAGAACAGTGTTCTCACCACGGTTGACACTCGGAAAGTGTTGAGGACATTGCACAGGATCCGTTTATGGTTGAATGTAACAGCGCAACCTGCGGGATTGGCTAGCATGTGTATTTATGTTCAATCGTGAATTTCTCTGTTCTACCACACATAAATGTGTTTCTATGAAACTCATAGCAAAGAATGAAAATATGTAGTTTCTGTTACATTCTTTATTTAATTATGGTATGTTTTAATTCTCTAATTTACAAATTAATTCACTTTCCGTTGGAAAAAGATCGACATAAATACAAAAAAATATCATATAATTTTGTATTGAATAGTTAAACAGAAGACACTTTTTAGCTGTGTAAGTTGTACATGGAATGTCAATAAAACCCTGAAGAAGTAATTACTTTCAGAAAATTTCCTACGAAAGTAGTTAAAAACTCATAAATTTTTGTGTATTGCACCTGAAAAGGAAAACACTAATATGTGTGTGATACCAAGGAGATCTGTAGGAATCAGCATGGGTTTCGAAAAAGACGATCGTGTGACACCCAGATCGCGCTATTCGTCCACGAGACTCAGAGGGCCATAGACACGGGTTCCCAGATAGATGCCGTGTTTCTTGACTTCCGCAAGGCGTTCGATACAGTTCCGCACAGTCGTTTAATGAACCAATTTTGTGACTGGATTGAAGAGTTCCTAGATAACAGAACGCAGCACGTCATTCTCAATGGAGAGATGTATTCCGAAGTAAGAGTGATTTCAGGTGTGCCGCAGGGGAGTGCCGTAAGACCGTTGCCATTCACAATATACTTAAATAACCTTGTGGATGACATCGGAAGTTCACTGTGGCTTTACGCGGATGATGCTGTGGTATATCGAAAGGTTGTAACAATGGAAAATTGTACTGAAATGCAGGAGGATCTGCAGCGAATTGACGCATGGTGCAAGGAATGGCAATTGAATCTCAATGTAGACAAGTGTAATGTGCTGCGAATACACAGAAAGAAAGATCCCTTATCATTTAGCTACAATATAGCAGGTCAGCAACTGGAAGCAGTTAATTCCATAAATTATCTGGGAGTAGGCATTAGGAGTGATTTAAAACGGAATGACCATATAAAGTTGATCGTCGGTAAAGCAGATGCTAGACTGATATTCATTGGAAGAATCCTAAGGAAACGCAATCCGAAAACAAAGGAAGTAGGTTACAGTACGCTTGTTCGCCTACTGCTTGAATACTGCTCAGCTGTGTGGGATGGAGGATGAGCGTTTGGCGTCATTGGCCGGGAGGCCCCTCGCGGGGCAGGTCCGGCCGCCATATCGCAGGTCTTATTACAGTCGGCGCCACATTGGGCGACCTGCACGCCGGATGGGGATGAAATGATGATGAACACAACACCCAGTCCCTGA
Organism: Schistocerca piceifrons; assembly: GCF_021461385.2. Classification (NCBI taxonomy): domain Eukaryota; kingdom Metazoa; phylum Arthropoda; class Insecta; order Orthoptera; family Acrididae; genus Schistocerca; species Schistocerca piceifrons. Next base: position 531,774,210 of record NC_060144.1, on the reverse strand, counting down.
GCGGAGAAAATCTCCGACCCAGCCGGGAATCGAACCCGGGCCCAGAGGACGGCAATCCGTCACGCTGACCACTCAGCTACTGGGGCGGACAGCTGTGTGGGATCCGTACCAGATAGGGTTGATAGAAGAGATAGAGAAGGTCCAACGGCCAGCCGCACGCTTCTTTACAGGATCATTTAGTAATCGCGAAAGCGTTACGGAGATGATAGATAAACCCTGCAGGAGAGACGTTCAGTAGCTCGGTACGGGCTTTTGTTGAAGTTTAGAGAACATACCTTCACTGAGGACTCAAGCAGTATATTGCTCCACTCTACGTATATCCCGCGAAGGACACCATGAGGATAAAATCAGAGTGATTAGAGCCCACACAGAGGCATACCGACAATCCTTTTTTCCACGAACAATACGACACTGGAATAGAGGGGAGAACCGATAGAGGTACACAAGGTACCCTCCACCACACACCGTCAGGTGGCTTGCGGAGTATGATGTAGATGTAGATGTAGATGGTCCAGCCACATCAAAGTGAACACCAGTCAGAGGCCTGAATAACCACCTGTTGCAGGGCTGACAGCTGAGAGAAGTGCAGGAAGAGGGTCAGTGAGGTTCTGGAAGAAACCGATAAGGCTGTGGAGCCATATCGACTCCTGTGTCGTGGCCAGCCGCGCATTGTTTGTGGTTGAAGACCCTTGACACGAACAGTCGGCTCTACGTTGCCCCAACGACTCTGATTTGGTTTAAATTCGGGGAGTTTGGTGAGGAGGAGACGGCGGTAATGTCATCATGGCGCTCTTCGATCCGCCACGTACACTACTAGCTGTGTGACACATTGCATTGTCCTACTGGTAGATGCCATCATGCCGAGGATAAATACACTCCATGGAGGGGTGGACTTGGTCCTCAAGGAAAGATACTTATTTATCTTGATCCACTGTTTCTTTCCATAATGACAAGATCACTCAGGGATTATTACGAAAACAGTCCCCAGACCAAAATGCCCCCACCTCCGTCCTGACCGCTGCCGACAATTGTTGCAGCACTGTACACAAAAACGGCCATTTGTCCGATGGAGCATGAAACGCGATTCATCTGCAAAGGCCACCTGTCGCCACTCACTTGACGTCCAGTTGCGGCAATGGTGTGCAAATTGCAGCCTTCTTAGCCTATGAACAAGAGTCAGCGTGGGTGGATGATCGAGGCGCCTGCTGCGGGGGCCTATAAGCAGCAACGTTCGCTGATCGGTCATTGTGGAAAGAGATTGCTGGTAGCCCCCTGGTTCTTCTGGGTGGTCAGTTGCTCAACAGTTACACATGTATTCACCCACAGGCCTACATATCTCCGCAGCCATCGTCCACCCACGTCATCTACATCGGCGGTGCATCACAATTGTCACTGCTGGTAGCCCCCTGGTTCTTCTGGGCGGTCAGTTGCTCAACAGTTACACATGTATTCGCCCACAGGCCTACACATCTCCGCAGCCATCGTTCACCCATGTCATCTACATCAGGCGGTGCATCACAATTGCCACTGCTGGTAGCCCCCTGGTTCATCTGGGCTGTCAGTTGCTCAACAGTTACACATGTATTCGCCCACAGGCCTACACATCTCCGCAGCCATCGTTCACCCATGTCATCTACATCAGGTGGTGCATCACAATTGCCACTGCTGGTAGCCCCCTGGTTCATCTAGGTGGTCAGTTGCTCAACAGTTACACATGTATTCGCCCAGAGGCCTACATATCTCCGCAGCCATCGTTCACCCATGTCATCTACATCAGGTGGTGCATCACAATTGCCACTGCTGGTAGCCCCCTGGTTCATCTAGGTGGTCAGTTGCTCAACAGTTACACATGTATTCGCCCACAGGCCTACAAATCTCCGCAGCCATCGTTCACCCATGTCATCTACATCAGGTGGTGCATCACAATTGCCACTGCTGGTAGCCCCCTGGTTCATCTAGGTGGTCAGTTGCTCAACAGTTACACATGTATTCGCCCACAGGCCTACATATCTCCGCAGCCATTGTTCACCCATGTCATCTACATCAGGTGGTGCATCACAATTGCCACTGCTGGTAGCCCCCTGGTTCATCTAGGTGGTCAGTTGCTCAACAGTTGCACATGTATTCGCCCACAGGCCTACATATCTCCGCAGCCATCGTTCACCCATGTCATCTACATCAGGTGGTGCATCACAATTGCCACTGCTGGTAGCCCCTGGTTCATCTAGGTGGTCAGTTGCTCAACAGTTACACTTGTATTCGCCCAGAGGCCTACACATCTCCGCAGCCATCGTTCACCCATGTCATCTACATCAGGTGGTGCATCACAATTGCCACTGCTGGTAGCCACCTGGTTCATCTAGGTGGTCAGTTGCTCAACAGTTACACATGTATTCGCCCACAGGCCTACATATCTCCGCAGCCATCGTTCACCCATGTCATCTACATCAGGTGGTACATCACAATTGCCACTGCTGGTAGCCCCCTGGTTCATCTAGGTGGTCAGTTGCTCAACAGTTACACATGTATTCGCCCACAGGCCTACATATCTCTGCAGCCATCGTTCACCCATGTCATCTACATCAGGTGGTGCATCACAATTGCCACTGCTGGTAGCCCCCTGGTTCATCTAGGTGGTCAGTTGCTCAACAGTTACACATGTATTCGCCCACAGGCCTACACATCTCCGCAGCCATCGTTCACCCATGTCATCTACATCAGGTGGTGCATCACAATTGCCACTGCTGGTAGCCCCCTGGTTCATCTAGGTGGTCAGTTGCTCAACGGTTACACATGTATTCGCCCACAGGCCTACATATCTCCGCAGCCACCGTTCACCCATGTCATTTACATCAGGTGGTGCATCACAATTGCCACTGCTGGTAGCCCCCTGGTTCATCTAGGTGGTCACTTGCTCAACAGTTACACATGTATTCGCCCACAGGCCTACATATCTCCGCAACCATCGTTCACCCATGTCATCTACATCAGGTGGTGCATCACAATTGCCACTGCTGGTAGCCCCCTGGTTCATCTAGGTGGTCAGTTGCTCAACAGTTACACAAGTATTCGCCCACAGGCCTACACATCTCCGCAGCCATCGTTCACCCATGTCATCTACATCAGGTGGTGCATCACAATTGCCACTTCTGGTAGCCCCCTGGTTCATCTAGGTGGTCAGTTGCTCAACAGTTACACATGTATTCGCCCACAGGCCTACACATCTCCGCAGCCATCGTTCACCCATGTCATCTACATCAGGTGGTGCATCACAATTGCCACTGCTGGTAGCCCCCTGGTTCATCTAGGTGGTCAGTTGCTCAACAGTTACACATGTATTCGCCCACAGGCCTACACATCTCCGCAGACATCGTTCACCCATGTCATCTACATCAGGTGGTGCATCACAATTGCCACAGCTGGTAGCCCCCTGGTTCATCTGGGCGGTCAGTTGCTCAACAGTTACACATGTATTCGCCCACAGGCCTACACATCTCCGTAGCCATCGTTCACCCATGTCATCTACATCAGGTGGTGCATCACAATTGCCACTGCTGGTAGCCCCCTGGTTCATCTGGGTGGTCAGTTGCTCAACAGTTACACATGTATTTGCCCACAGGCCTACACATCTCCGCAGCCATCGTTCACCCATGTCATCTACATCAGGTGGTGCATCACAATTGCCACTGCTGGTAGCCCCCTGGTTCATCTGGGCGGTCAGTTGCTCAACAGTTACACAAGTATTCGCCCACAGGCCTACATATCTCCGCAGCCATCGTTCACCCATGTCATCTACATCAGGTGGTGCATCACAATTGCCACTGCTGGTAGCCCCCTGGTTCATCTGGGCGGTCAGTTGCTCAACAGTTACACAAGTATTCGCCCACAGGCCTACACATCTCCGCAGCCATCGATCACCCATGTCATCTACATCAGGTGGTGCATCACAATTGCCACTGCTGGTAGCCCCCTGGTTCATCTAGGTGGTCAGTTGCTCAACAGTTACACATGTATTCGCCCACAGGCCTACATATCTCCGCAGCCATCGTTCACCCAAGTCATCTACGCAGGCGGTGTATCACAATTGCCACAGTTGGTAGCCCCCTGGTTCATCTGGGCGGTCAGTTGCTCAACAGTTACACATGTATTCACCCACAGGCCTACACATCTCTGCAGCCATCGTTCACCCATATCATCTACGGCAGGCGGTGCATCACAATTGCCACTGCACCGATTGTGGATAAAGTACATTGCCACTCACTGCACATTTTGATCACGGCGGCACGCAAGCAGTTTGAAAACATAGATTCCGATATGTTTCCATCCTTGGTCCGAATGCCAATGATGGCGCCCTTTTGGACGTCAGAAATATCGCTCCTGCAGTGTTTTCGCGTCCCTCCGTAGCGCTTTGTATACCCCCCACTGCTAGTGAAGCCACTGGCCGTGTGTGAGTGGTTATTGCACGTTGACGTCGAATATAGGAAGTGGTCATATTAATGTCACTGGTCCGTGTATTAATACAGTTATTTGACAATGAAATGTAGAATGCATTTCGGGAAAAGATCTCGCTGCATCGGAAACGTCTTTGTTTTATTTATTGACACCACAGCTTGTAACATGCAAGGTGGAGAAGCAACACTGTATTTCTTGTTAAGGTAGACCACGGATGACATTTCACTTCAATTAGATGTGGACTTGAACGAAAACCTTACGTTTCAGATATGTTTGTGTTTATTGGTATAATACTACATACCGATGTCAGTGGCGGCTGGTAATCACATATTCGTAATTATCTTGTAACGGGCTCGTTTTTGGACCCACATTCGTTGGAACGTTTTTGCGCCTATTGTCGCATATTCTCGTCCCCAACACATTTCCCTAATTATGAAACATTTTCTTTCCAATTCTGCACTTGAACGACTCTGACCCCGCTCTTAGCTTGGCGCCCAAAGCAGCCACTTGTGTCTCTCGGGCCCTAAACCGGCTCTGACATGAAGTGCCGTAGTCTTTTGAGGGATAAAACTGTCACAACTCCTGTAACTCTGGTAACTGCCCTGTAGCTGTTTAACCACTTTGAGAGAGATGCCCACACTATATTGCAAAATGTAAATCGCAGAAAGTTACGACATTGAATCCAGCTGACTTTTATCACTCTCGACCACAATCTCCTTCAAAAGAAATAGGATAATCTTTCAATGTCAACTCGTAAGACACATGCATGAGTATCACATTTCATATCTTGACAGAAAAAATGTAATCCATTACCATAGCCGGCCGGAGTGGCCGAGCGGTTCTAGGCGCTACAGTCTGGAGTCGCGCGACCGGTACGGTCGCAGGTTCGAATCCTGCCTCGGGCATGGATGTTTGTGATGTCCTTAGGTTAGTTAGGTTTAAGTAGTTCTAAGTTCTAGGGGACTGATGACCTCAGAAGTTAAGTCCCATAGTGCTCAGAGCCATTTGAACCATTACCATAAATTAATCTTCGGCAAGTCCGTCACTTTTGTGAAACACCACTCCAGCTTGCTATTAGCTCTGCCTACTGAGAATCTACACACTTAATAAAATGCAACATTAGCTGAGAAAAACGGAATTACAAGCGAAATTTCAGAACCGTGCATGAGAATGTACTTGCGCATTCTTTCAAGGTTTCTGTACTCGTTGAACAAATTATTCATCATTGAGGATCGCTTGCTCCCAAACTGATAAACTCGACTTTCTTAAACCATCACCTGCACCCCGAAGGTGCATTACTTGCATCCTACGCTCACAAGAGCTTTCTCCAGAATCCTCGACCTCACGAACTCCAATTGGCCCACGAAATTGCTTAACATCCAAAACCACATCCAGTCTGATTCAGTGGCAGAATATAGGCAATTTCATTGGCCATTTCCTGTTAAAACTAACAATACTCCTCTGCAGACAGCTGTTTCCCAAGTGGGCTTTCCAAAAGTTTATTTTCAACGCTTGCTGGCAAACACCTGTCAACATTGGATAAAATCACTCGACTTCAAGCCAACACGGTAGGCGCTGACCACAACCAGTTGAAGAGAAAAACGGATCTGTGGTCTCCAACAAGGTTGACAGAGCTCCATCCGTCAAAAACTGACCCTGGGCGCTCAAAAGCAAAGAGATGAGCACCTGGACGAGATCAAGAATTATATGATGTGTTGTAACCGCAGGCCAACATAGGAAATAAGCTTGCCTGACGTAATACTAATCACCCCGTTAAAAAGCACACTGGTCTGCTTTATATACTGTAGATGAAGTATAACTGGTACTAGGCGGTAATCTGACTCTCCATTACTGACGTACACCATGGCAATGAACTGGTGCCACTCGGTAGTTCGAAATCAGCGCAGTAAGATCGATCGACGTGGAGACGTGACACAATAGCTGGAAGCAGCCGTCGTGGATGGACGTGCCCGCGACCATATTGTGAATGAAGCTGCCCAATTTCTTAGCGTGCCAACGTGCACTCTCCAGCACACGCCTGGCTAAGGAGATTCGCACTCCAAGGCTTCGTGAAGTGCAGATGTGTGAATGAGACCGCTAAATGCTGAAGCCTGGACACGTGGGACATTTAGGAAGAGTTGTATTGGAGCACAGTGCAGTTACTTCTAAGAGGCGAATATTGCAGCATATTTTTACCAACAAGATTTTATCATAGTTTACTTGCAACTTTTCATTTTTGTACCAAAGCAATAACTTTTACTACTCAACTAAATAAGTACGTTAGAGAGTGCTGAATTACAAAAAGCAGAGTTACAAAAACAAAATTACAAAAACTTCATCTTTACTAAGTTGTGATAATAATAAATTTATACACATGTCGATTTTAGAATATCTAATATCTCTCGAATTATAGTTCGTATACAGTCAAACACGAAGAGCTACGCAGATTAAAACATACAGAACCCGAACGTTGGAGAACCAAACATGAAATAACTTGGAGCCGGTTGCCTGACTAGTCGAGGATATTGCTCTTGGGATACTGTTTAACAATAAATTCTTGGATTGGAGAAAATATATGAGAATCGTCATGTACTTCAATTACTGAAAAGTAGTCAGTCGTATCTGGTTGACAGAGGAATGCCTTGAGTGCCGGGAAATGTTCCACGTCATCGACTTGAAGCTGATTTTTCCAAAGGATTAAAATTTATCCGACATCTTAAGTCTGATCGTATCTACCTGTTACCAAGTAATTGTACCGCAGTGTCCAGCTGCAGTCTTGCTGTTCCTTATCTTATACCTTCCGTCCCACTCAGCTGCCCTCGCAGCACTGGGCAGGACCGCGGCTGAAGCTCCAGCACTCGCGGGGCGCTGATTGGCGAAGCTTGCTCTGACGTGTACACAACGAATGGTGTACCATTTGCAGTGTGTAACAAGGCGTACGAACAGAAGACCGTATCAGAGAGACCAGAGATGAGTTTCACTAATAGTCAATGACAGCCCGTTTCAATCCCGAGAGGAAATGATGCTTCCAGGTCCATCTCAACTAGTTTCCGAGCTAATATTGCCAAATGGTACAGGATGCAGTGGACATCTGGAGTCGGGTACTTGAAAAAGCCAGTGATCAATACATTTCATAAAGCTGCGCGTCTCCAATGAGACGAACGACACAGACATTGGCTGTTGGCTTACTGGAGGAGTGCAGTATAGTCAAATGACGAAAGGCGTCGATTGCGTCAATGAGGCATGTAACACGTAGTATATGGATGGTATAGTTCAGGTCAAAGAGAGTGTTTTCCGTACCACGACTTGCGTCCATACTTTCGGGATATCGTGAATGCGATCCACGATGCTTATTTCAAAATCCTCGCAGAAGAAGCGTTGTCCTTTCTTCTAGGCATCTTCATGATGAGTATGCTGTGGCCACTCCAGTCTTCCTAGATCTCAGGAAACCATGATGTAGAAAAGGTACTGAATGTTGGGAACGATGGCGCGAAGTAAGAGAGTGCCTGATGGCCCTAATCAGGTCATGTTAAATACATCAATAAAACAAATAGATGAATAAATAAGATGACAAGACGTGCCCTGAGGCCTCATAGGGCTGCTTTTACGAACATCTGGTTGCTTCATTGCGGTGCTTTATTGTACCTCGAGTAGTCCGCTAAATGACCCAATCTTAATCACATAGTGACATTGCTAAGTGGCCCGAGCTTAATCACAGAGAGTGGCGCTAACTACTTTGTAACTGGGCAGCGCTAAAGAAATACTCACAGACCTACAGAAAAAAGCTGCTAAATGAGGACTAAAATATAATTTCAAAAAGCATAGTCACATCAGTGAGACTCCAAAAACTTGAAACTTATAAGCACACAATATCTAAAATAAACCGTTGTTAATACATAGGTGAATGGAAAACTATCAATACAAAAGAAAAGGAAGAGACAGAAAATAGAGTACACAAATTGGGAAGAGCACTGCATGTGACAAACACACACAACAAAAATCTCTGTCCTGGGACACAAAACTGAGACACTGTTAAACAATGGTGAGACCGGAAACACCATATGTAACAGGAACACTTAAACTAACGAGCTTTGGGAATTTCTGCAAATTGGAAAAAACATTTAAAGAACAATTCTAAGGAAAACACTGCAACCTAAAAGTTATGTAATGGTGAATGGAAAGTGAGATGAAACAGTGAGCCCTCTTTGAAAATGGAAATATTAACTGATGTAACGAGGAAAAGAGGATTACACCTTTATGTAAACACATACAGAATGGATAACAGACTAACCAAGCAGATCTTTAACTGGCCGGCCGGAGTGGCCGAGCGGTTAAAGGCGCTACAGTCCGGAACCACACGGCCGCTACGGTCGCAGGTTCGAATCCTGCCTCGGGCATGGATGTGTGTGATGTCCTTAGGTTACTTAGGTTTAAGTAGTTCTAAGTTCTAGGGGACTTATGACCACAGCAGTTGAGTCCCATAGTGCTCAGAGCCATTTGAACCATTTTTGAGATCTTTAGCTTACTAAACTGCTAAAAATCCAAACCCACATCGTTCAATAAAATTTACAAAGATAATAACAACAGTGGAACTAGAACGGACGTAATAGGAAAAAGGCCACGATTCAGAGAAGCAACATAAGAAAACATGGTACCAGGAAAGAAAGAGGTCACCAAATGGAAGGAAATAGACCCACGGAGAAAAGGAACACACTCACGAAGGATGAAGGAAATCTGTGAGCAAAGAGAATTAAACAGAGAATTAAACACGAAAAATCGCATCCGATGGAGATTTCCCTTACCTTCCAAATGCATTATTTGAATACATAAATAACAATGGAAATAAGCGTTTGGAGTCATTGGGCGGGAGGCCCCTTACAGGGCAGGTCCGGCCGCCTTGGTGCGGGTCTTATTACATTCGACGCCACATTGGGCGACCTGCGTGCCGGATGGGGATGAAATGATGATGAAAACAACGCAATACCCAGTCCTGAGTTGAGATAATCCCCGACCCAGCCGGAAATCGAACTCGGGCAACTTACGACGACAGTCCGTCACGCTGACCATTAAGCTATCGGGGCGGACATAAATAAAAATGTCACGGACTGTCTGGAATAGAGAGTCTTTTAGTTTTCTTTTTGTCCTTCTACTATTAGTGGTAAACGGTGGCCGGATGCTCTTCCTTTACGTAACCCTCCCTCCTGCCGACCCCTCGCCCCTCCCGGGACTGTAGAATCTGAGTATCCCAAAACTGTCTGCGTCTAGTGTTCTGTCATGTGAAAGTGTGCGAACGTTTTCTAAACGTTTCCGAATCGTCTAACTGACGCGGGACGTAGGACCACAAGACAAAACAAATAAATTGAACACGCAGTACTTAATAGACGGCCAGTAATTAACAGACTAAGTACTAACGATCATAAAAGTGACTTGCACACCTCCGCACCTACCGACTTGCCTCCTAAAGACGACAATCCAGAATAATCTAGGTTATGACCATCAAAACCTCAGATATAGATATAAAACGTAGAAGAACAAAACCAAAAACAAATTATTAAATAAATATAATAAAACAGGAATACATCCCCAAACTAAATAAAAACGCGTGTGACACACAAATAGACTTAAGCTAGATGTAAGAAAAAGTTATAAACCTAGAAACGGCCGCGCGTGATTAGCCGAACAGTCTGCCGCCGGCAGTGCTGCGAGGCGGTCACGCGCCAGAGCGCTGCGGGCGAGGCGCGCACCGTGTGTTTGTGTTTACTTCGGCCGCTGTTAAGTGCCGTTTTTCCCTTCTAGACCACCATGGCGCACAACTATCGGAAGAAGACATTACGTTTCAACTTTTGTTCCGACTTCGCCCGACCCAAGGCCCTGGAGGTAGAACGATTTATACGCGATGAAATTAAAATACCACCAACGGATCTAATTGGTGTCCACTTGTCCACAGTTAGCAGTACCGTCTACGTCAAAATGATCAACGATGCGGCGTGCGACAAAGTGCTTCAAGAGGCAAAACGGGGACTGCGCTTCTGCCATTCCGACGGCAACGTCGGACCCGTTACCGTCGATCACGCAGGTCTTGGCACACGGACGATAAGGATCTTCGAACTGCCGTTCGAACTACCTGCAGACGTCATCATCGAGGCGCTCCGTCCCTATGGCAACGTTCTGAAACATGTTGCCGAACGATGGGTACAATTTCAAACCTGTCCCGTTTTAAACGCTGTTAGATAGGTCCGCATCGAGTTGCAGAAACACGTGCCTTCCTATCTACGCATCGGAGGCTGCCGTGCCATTAGAATGTACGACGGCCAACCTCGGACCTGTTCCGGTTGCGGGAAAGAAGGTCACCTACGGTCTGAATGCATTCAACGACGTGTCGCGCAGCTCCCGTTGTCGGAAGCGTCCGTCATACCCACAATGACCGCCCTACCGGTCACTTACGCAGCGGCTCTTGCCACGTCTACAATTGCGTCCAGTCCGTCGCCCTGTCCTTCCGATCGGCACGTCCCACCGTCCCAGTCACCTATGGACGGTGCGGACGTCCCACCTGACAACCTTGCCGCCGAACAGGCTCCCACACCGGACGCTGAGGAGAACAGTACTTCTTCACAACACCTGTTTGACAATTTCATTGTACCCTCCGCCGCCTTAGAACCAGGTCGACGCTCCTCCTTGCCGTCGTCCGACACTGAGGAGCACGTGCGCAAACAATGCTCGCCACGTGGGCGCAAACGCCGTCGCCGTTCACCCACGGGCTCTCAAAGCGTCGTGACCCGCGACGACGAAGACGACACCCGACCAGCCGACATTTCCACGCAGAGGTTGGCGGACAACTTTCACGATGAACAAGACGTTTCGCAGGACGGGACCACCATGAAGGTCGCCACGCACAATGTAACGAACGGTGCGCAGGTTGAGACGCCTGTCTCCCCGCCGACAACTCCAGATCTCTCCCACCACGACACAATTCCCATAGACATTGGACAGACTCCCGGCACAAGAACATGGGCCGACTACGTTGAGGAAGATACGCCCCCTCCTCCGGATGAATTGCCTCCGCCGGACAAGACTGCCTGTTAACATCAAAAGTGAGGCACTGCAGCTGATGGGACGGGACTTCCTGTCGGTGCCCTCTTCATACTTCCCTTGGTGATGGTAGATGCGCGTCCACCACCACTGAAACAAACGTACCGGTTCGCCACACTGAACATCAACATGATCGGCACTGCACCCAAGCTGCAACTCCTCTGTGACATGCTTCGGGCCTCTGACGTCGACGTCGCCCTTCTTCAGGAAGTACGCGTTGCCACACTACCACCAGTCTACGGCTACGACTCATACACGTCCACATGTGATCAATCAGGGCGTGGAGTGGCTTTCTACATACGCGAAGGAATCCCACTCAAGGACACAACAATCCTTCCCTGTGGAAGGGGCATGAGTGTTACCATCTTCTACACGCGCGTCGTCAATATCTACGCTCCGTCTGGCTCCACGAACCGTCGACAGCGGTCCACTTTCTTCGGACATGACGTGACGCCCCTGTTTTCTGGACGCTATGATCGCCTATCATGGGAGGCGATTTCAACTGCGTCCTCCATCTGCAGGACCAAATGCCTGGTTATTCGCCAGTTCGGCTCTGCTCACCTTAATCGAAGATTTTGATCTAGTGGACGTTTGGGAGAAAATTCATGGCAATACCCCCGGTTTTACCCATTATACAGCACATTCTGCGAGCAGACTGGACCGGTTTTATGTCTCTGCCCACCTTGTCAATGAAGTCGCCCAAGCTGAACGATATCCCCTTGCATTTTCGGACCACTGCGCCGTCATTTGCTCCCTGGCTCTGCCACCTCAGTCAGTGTGGCGCAGCAGAGGTTACTGGAAGCTTAATACCTCCCTCCTTAATGATCCACACTGCCGACAATGTATTGCCACTACATGGGCGTCTTGCGAAAGACGTTTCCCGCAGTACACATCCACGTTCCATTTGTGGCTCAAATGTGCCAAACCTGCGATCAGAAAGGTCTTCATGCAATGTGGCAAGGAAGCAGCAGCAACGCATCGAGACACCACAAATTTTCACTACGCCGTCCTCCGTGAGCTCGATGCGCTCCCTCCATCGCCTGTCACCCATAGGGAACGACAGCGTACTAGAGCTCGTCTCCTCTCTCTCCAACGTGGACGACTGCATGGTGTTGTGGTGCGTTCCCGACGACAAGACCTCCTCCACGACGAAACCCCATCCACAATCCATGCCGCATCCGACCATAGTCGTCGACGTCGACTTTTCGTCCCCAACATCACTACCTCCGATGGTGTTCACCACACAACACAGGCGGCAGTGCTGTCTGCCTTTGCTGAACATTATCGCCAATTTTATGATGCTGAACCGATGGCAACGCCAGTTCCTGATTATCTCCGTCCTTCCCCTGAGCGGACCCTCACCGTAGCAGAGTCAACGTCCATGATGTCTGCAATCACCGCAGAAGAGGTGGTAGATGCGATCAACAAAGGGGCCAAGAACAAATCACCAGGACCGGATGGTCTCCCAGTGAAGTTTTACCGGGCGTTCACCACGTTAATGCTTCCTCGCTGGACGGAAATGCTTCGGGAACTCTTTACTCCGTCCTTCCCAATTCCACCTGAATTCGTCACAGGCATTCTTCTACCTGTGCCTAAGCCGAAGGGAGGGTCTCATGTCTCTGCATATTGCCCCCTTACACTACTGAATGCAGACTACAAAATCTACGCACGCCTCTTAGCAGCGCGCATACGCACCGTCTTAGCTACGGTTCTTTCACCGGAGCAGACTGCACGTGGTTGTGGGGCCACCTTACAAACAGCCCTAGGAGAATGCCGTGACCTCATCGCACTGGCGTCGGTTTGTCGCCTTCGGGCAGCACTGGTATCCGTCGATTTCACGAGTGCCTTTGATCGCGTTCGACACCCATTCCTCCTCATGGTGGCGACACATATGGGGTTCCCATTACTTTTTGTCGATGCCATTCGCCGGTTACTACTTCCCGCGGTCTCGATAGTACAAGTCAATGGGAGGCTTGTAGGACCGATTCCTATACGCCACTCTATGCGTCAAGGATGCCCTATGTCTACTTTACTATATGCCATTGCACTTGAGCCCCTCATCACTGGTCTTACCTCTAAACTGCAGGGTCTCACTTTGCGTGACTACTCCTCCACGGAACTCAATGACGCCATCCAATGGATCCACCAGTATGGACATCTTTCTGGTAGCATTCTTAATGTCCGTAAATCGACTATGATGCACATTGGGCGCGGCCTCCCGGCTATGGTGCCGACCCCACTCCCAGTCAGTACCACCCTTCGTTACTTGGGTATCGAATTTACGAGCTCCACACACCGCACAGTGGCCCTGTCTTACCGGCGGCTTTTGCAGTCGGTTCGGCACAATGTCCGCGGTCAAGTGCACCGTAACTTAAACCAACTCCAACGTGTGTCCTATGTCAACATGTATGTCGCCCCTAAACTGGTACACGTCGCTCAGATCCTCCCAATGCCGTTACTCCTTGGCCGCCGCATCCTGTCAGCCTTTGGATATTTCGTGTCAGCAGGGGCACTTTTCAAAGCCCGCTACAACACTCTAACACTGCCTCCTGTAACAGGTGGCCTCGGACTCGTCAACGTGCGGACACGATCTTCAGCACTCTTTGTCCACACTCTGTTGCGGCACTGGCAGGGGCCGGTCCCGTCTTTAACACGCAGTCTTTAGATATCCTCCGACCAGCTTCTCTCGCTCCACCGATCAATGTGGCACCTATTTCTCCATTATTATACCACGTCGCCAACTGTTTCATAGAATTCAGCTACGTGCTTCCAGTCACCCGTCCTCCCCGTACTAAAGATTATTATCGTTTGTTTATGCAGTCCAACCCATGCGACCCCATGGTGCTACAGCATCCTGACATTAACTGGCGAACGGTTTGGGGGTGTGTGCATGCACCCTTTTTACCGTCGTCTGTGTCTGCACTCTGGTACGTTTTAGTATATGGCAAATTCCCGACTAATAGTCGACTTCATCGCATAGGACTGGCTACATCCCCACTCTGCCCTGACTGTCAGCTCGAAGACACCGACGAGCACCGTCTTACGTGCCCCCTGAAACAAAACGTATGGCTCCTCATCCAACGAATCGTGGGCTTTTACCTCCGTGCCCCGCCAACGACGGTAACCCCGGATTTCCTGTTGTTGCCCCAGACACTTCACTACCCTCCTGCTAAGTACCATACCCTAATCTGGTTTCGACGACAGGCTTTAGAATACTTCTTTCAGAGTGGTCCGCATACAGTCCTTGACTTCTGGTACAAAGTTGTGACCGCGCATAGCACCCTCACCCGAAAACCATCTTACCGACAAACTTTTGCCGGTTATCTCCACAGCGTCTTCCTTGACCCCCCCTCAAAGTTGGGGTGTGCCATGTCTACCTGTCACACGATGCAACACCCTTATCCACTTTCTCATGCATCGACCGAAAAACAAATAAAAAAAAGGAAGAAGACAGAATATGTTATATTTTGTTGTATTTAATCTTTTTTTGATATTTTTTTGTTTACCTAAGTCATTTGTACATGTTTAAATAATACCTTAAAGAACTCTTGCATCGTGAATTTATATGTAATTTTAGTTTGTTCAATACAGATTATTATAAAAAAAGGAAGAAAACAGGACAAAAATGTAAAAAAAAAAAGCGGTCTAGGCGCTGCAGTCAGGAACTGTGCAGCTGGTCCCGACGGAGGTTCGAGTCCTCCCTTGGGCATGGTTGTGTGTGTTTGTCCTTAGGATAATTTAGGTTAAGTAGTGTGTAAGCTTAGGGACTGATAACCTTAGCAGTTAAGTCCCATAAGATTTCACACACATCCGAACATTTTTGATACCTAGAAACAAAACAATAAATTTAATTGCTATTATAAATCGAATAGGTAAATACCAATAAAAATGTAATTAGTTACTTTTAATTAGAAGATAGCGAGGATAAGAAAGAATGTCAAAACTAAGAAAATAAAGAAAACCTTAAATCATTGGCTCGAGAGAGTCAAAAAATCTCTCAGTGCCCAGAACAATGTCCTCAGACTGGGAATGGAAATGTTTAAAAAAGTACCTGCAGGGTATTCACATAATCGGATGTGGAAAACTACTTGAAAACCACGTCCTGGCTCGTCGACACGCCGGCTCTCGTCTTGAAACCGCCGGGTGGATTTCATCCGGGAGCGGCGCGTCTCACCAAATCCTCGAAGCGATTTGCTATCGCTCGCGACCCACCAGGTAGGTTGTTAGGAACAGTGGGTGTAACGTAGAAATCAGTATCCCAGAAAATTGGTTAACTCTGCCGGATCTAATGATCAACGAATGGCTCCTGAAGAACCTCTTGGACTATCTTACTCGCCAAACTGACGCAGTTACACGGTAATACCGCAAAGATTCCTGGGGTGATAAATTTTTGGCCCGGCGTGCCTAGCAATCTCGTACTTCCCCGGCATCTGTCGGACAGAACGTTTGACTTGGCATTTCGGTGACGTCTACGAACCCTGTGTCCTCGGGCGGCTCGCCAGTAGGGGAGGCTGTTTACGCAGGCTGCGGATA
The DNA here is from genome assembly GCF_021461385.2 of Schistocerca piceifrons. Taxonomy (NCBI): domain Eukaryota; kingdom Metazoa; phylum Arthropoda; class Insecta; order Orthoptera; family Acrididae; genus Schistocerca; species Schistocerca piceifrons. Next base: position 531,758,136 of record NC_060144.1, on the reverse strand, counting down.
ACGAAGGGTAAGCGGAGGACAGGCCATAAAGGCGGCCGCTGACAGTATAACGAGGCGACACCCACAATGCGATCGGTCGAGTCAGCGGCCTGATTGCCGCCGGCGTAATGACGCGGCCACAATGCGGGCGGCCATTTAGGGGTCCCGCCGACGCCGAAGCACGCCGGTCGCCGCCTCCGACGAGGCCGGGACGAGATTTCACGCCCAGTATTCGGGATCGCCGGCTCGGCGCCACTTTGATACGGCCGACTCGCTGCCGGGGGACAATGGCGCACACCCTTGTCTCGGGGCGCCAAGTCCCCGTCTCTTCCCTCTATTCTTTTTCTTTTTAAGTTGGCGGCAGTGGCGTCTGTTACCTGGCCGACAGCTGCGGATGGCCGGGCACAAAGGTGCGGTGTCGTCATTAGGCGGCGAGCCACGTCACGCCGGCACAATGTGCGCCGAGCCGGGGGCGGCCGTGACGCTGCACGGTAGCCCGGGAGGCCAGGATGTCGCGAGGGATCACACACGCAACGGAGGGCGCTGCAGTGAACGTCCGTGTGACTAATCCGCAGTCCGAACTCACTGACAAGTGTTTGACAGAAGGTTCACAATACCACTTTCAGACTGTTTTGTTACCGTTCCAATCTCGATCAGCACCCGAGAAAAACGAACAGTTAAATAATTTCGCGGGCTCTCTGAGTTCCTTTTTTTATTATTATTTATTTTATGGCCTTCATTGGACCACTCTAGTCAAAAATACAAAGTTTTAAACAAGTTGTTACACAGGGATACAATCTGGTTCAACAATAACTTAATATGATATTTAGGTAATATAATTATTAGAGTCTATTCTTATATGAAATGTGTTTCGCTCTTCTGTCTGCCCAATATTTCTTCATTCTTTCAGATATTTTCTTTCATTCTTCATCTGAGACCACTCTTCCAGTACTCCTTTTATTGACTTTCATTTGTGGTCTGGTTTGCGAGTCTTGCAGCCTTCTGGTATTCTCTGTCTTGTTTTTTAGGTCATCTACTGAAATTTGAAGTTCTTTTATATCTTCCTTAATTTCTGTGATCCATTTAATGTCACTCTTGCTATTCCATAAATTTTGTATTATTTTTTTACTAATTCTGTTTTCTGGAATTCTCATCAGATGTCCAATGAATGAGATGCGTTTCTTTCTGATTGTGCTCATGACTGGTTCTATTTTCTTATATACTGTATCATTTGATGCTATTCTCCAATGTCCATTTATTTTATACTGTTTATTTATACATGTCCTAATTATTCTTCTTTCTATTTTTAGTATTCTGTCAATTTCTGCTGTATTAGTTGTTTTGAAGATAGTTTCAGCTGCATACGTTATTTCTGGTTGTGTAACTGTTTTATAGTGTTTTAATTTTGCATCTATAGATAGGCTTTTTTGTTGTATGTAGTTTTGGTAATGTAATTTGCGTAGTTCAGTTTTTTTATTCTATTCTGCCATGATGGCTTCTCATTTAGACTGTATGTTATTATTTCGCCTAAATATTTAAATTTATCAACAATTTTGATTTCCTGTTCTCCTATTACAATTTTGTTTGCAAGTGGTGGATCAGTTAGCATAATCTCCGTTTTTTCTTGTAGTGATTTCACTTGTTGCCTGGCTTCTTGAACGGTGATGTCTAGGAGCAAGATCTTAAGCGAATCCCAAGCAGTTTAAGCTAATATCATCTTTTGCACTTCCAATTCTTATCATCTTTGGATTGTCCTTGTACCACTCTCTCAATACGTATTCCAGTGCACAGTTGAACAGTAATGGTGATAGGCAGTCACCTTGTCTTAAGCCTGCTTTTATGAGGAATGGTTCCGAAATTTCTCCTCTAAACTTCACTTTTGATTTGGTGTTGGTTAGAGTGAGTTGTATTATTTTAATTAGTTTTGGATGGAGTCCTAGATTTCTTAAAATTTTTAATACTGAAGGTCTGTGGAGACAGTCATATGCCTTCTTAAAATCTACAAATGTTATTGCCAGAGGTTTGTTCCGATTCTTGTAGAATGCCATAATCAATTTTAAACTAATTATCTGCTCTGCACAGCTTCTCCATGGTGTGAAACCTTCCTGATATTCTCGTAACTCCTGTTCTAGTTGCTCCTTGATTCTTTCATATAGGTTCTTGGATAGAATTTTGTATGTGCAATCTAGGAGAGCGATTCCTCTGTAGTTGTCTGGGATGCTCTTATCTCCCTTTTTGTGTAGTGGGTGGATGATAGCTGTGGTCCAATGTTCGGGAAATTGTTCTGTACCCAAATTTTTGTTAGAGACATGTGTAAGGAGGTCTTGACTGTGTCACTTGCATATTTCCACATTTCAACAAAAACCTGATCTTCTCCACATGCCTTATAATTTTTTTGTTCTTTAAGAATTTTTTCTACTTCTTGGAAAGTTGGAGGGTCTAGTTTGTTAGGTTTGGTTTTTATTGGGGTATTTATGTTGATTTGTAAGGGTTCTTTGGGTTCCTCGCAATTCAGAAGTTTGTTAAAGGCTTTTGCCATGATTTCTGCATTTTCCTTGTTACTGTGTGTCATTCTTCCATCTTCATCTTTAAGTATTATTACGATGATGATTTCTTCCTATGTACGTGGGAGTCAACAAAATATTTTTGCATTCGGAGAACCAATTTAGAGAGTAAAACCTCGTCAAAATATATCATCACAACGAAAATTCCTTCATCTACATCTACATGATTACTGTGCGATTCACAGTTAAGTGCATAGTAGAGGGTTCGTCGAACATCTATCAAGCTATTTCTCTACCTTTCCACTCTCCAACAGCGCGTGGGAAAAAGGAGCACTTAAATCTTTCTGTACAAGCTCTGATTTCTCTTATTTTTCGTGACGACCATTTCTCCGTATGGAGATGGGTGCCAACAGAATATTTTTGCATTCGGAGGAGAAAGATGGAGACTGAAATTTCACGAGAAGATCCTGCTGCAACGAAAGAGTCCTTTACTCTAATGATTGCCACCCCATTCACATATCCTGCCCATGACACTCTCTCGCTTGTTTCGCGATAAGCGTCGATTCTGTGAACTTTTTCGATGTTCTCCTTCAGTCGCATCTGATGCGGACTGCGCGCTGCACAGCAATACTCCAGAACAGGACGACAAGCGTAGTGTAACCAAGCAGTGTCTTTAGCAAACTTGTTGTACTTTCTCCAAGAGTTGTGTCAATAAATCACAATGTTTACTTTGCTTTCTCCACAACATTATTTATGCGATTGTTCCAATTTAAGTTATTTGTAAGTGTAACCCTAAGTATTTATTTAATTTTACAGCCTTTAGATTTGTACAATTTACCGAAATTTGGCGGATTTCTTTCAGTGCTCATTTAGATGATTTCCCACTTCCCATTATTTAGTATCAATAGCTACTTTTCGCTGCATACAGATACCGCTTCTACATCATTTTGCAATTGGTTTTGATCACCTGACGGTTTTACAAGACGGTACATGGCAGCGTCATCTGCAAACAAGAAAAGTAGTCTGCTCAAATTGTCTCTTGCGTCGTTCATGTAGATCAGGAACAGCAGCGGGCGAATTGGCTTGGGAACCACCTAACACTACTTCTATTTTACTCGCTAGCTTTCCGTCACTTACTACGAACTGTGACCCTTCTGACAGGAAATCACGAATCCACTCGCACAGCTGAGGCGATTCTCCACAGGCATGTAATTTGATTCGAAGACTTTTGTGAGGGGCGGTGTCAAAAGCCTTCTGGAAATCGAGAAATAAGAACCAACTGTGTTTCACAAGAACGGCGTTTTCTCAATCCGTGCTGTTTATATGGCCACAGATCGTTTTATTAGAGATACTTCATAATGTCTGAACAGAGTACAGTCTACATTCCAAAATCCTGCTGTAGATCGATGTCAGTGACAACGGTTCTATATTTCACCGTATTATTACAACGTTCCGTCGTATATGTCATTGTCTGCATCTAGATACATACGCCATAAATCACAGTGATGTGTATGGTAGAGGGTACTTAGCACGATACCACTTGTTAGGAATCTTTCCGTATGAAATGCTTACTGAGCGTGGGGAGAATCACTACTTTCATGCCTCTGTGAGTCCTGTAATTAGTCTAACAATGTCTTCACGATCCCTACGGGAGCGATACGTAGGGGCATGCAGAATGGCTCCAGATTATTTACTAATTTTGGTTACAAAATCTACGTGAGTAGGCTTTCGCGGTGTAGTTGGGTTTCAATCTTCAGGCGTCTTCCAGTTCAGGTTTTGAGCCGTACTCCGGCTTGCGTTGTGTCGTTGACAGGTTGGCGTCGTGTATTCGGATTGTGACCTCTCGTTTTCTTAGTGCGTTCATTGGCGCCACTACGTTTGCTCGCTTTTTCTGTCCGTGAGTGGCAGCAGCGGCGTTTATCGATAGCAAGTACTGTGGTACTATCTTTGGACCAACCTCAAGTATTTCCGGGTCGTAGTGTGTCGGAGTTCAGTGGGGAAGGAGCAGCAGTGAGGTCCCACAGCGTCAATACTCGCCGACGGAGCTGGCGATATATGCACTGCCCGATGGAAGGAAGTGGTCGCGAGAGTGCACGACCACGTAGAGGTCTGGATTCAGTGAGTTTGAGTTGAATGGATCGTTATATTCGGGTAGTGCAACTTTCACTTGTGTGTGACAGTCCGTCCGTCGAAGTGACCCCATGCCAACAAGCTGTCAGTTGGCGGTTTTCTACTCCGACGTTACCCTTCCCTGACTGGTTTGGCAACGACCGACGGTTGGTCGTTCGGTTCGTCGTCTCAGTGGACTACGTGTACCTGGTCTTTCGACCGTTTCTGTGTTCTTAGCGTTCATGTCTACGTGCAATTCGTCTTAGTTGCTGTATAGTGACTGTTTGGCATTGTTTGAGTTGTTTGTGGAATTGTCTTTGCGGTTCCATGGGCATCTAGTCAGGCAGATGGTCTTAACCCTGTCTGCGTACTAGGATGTGATGGAGCCAACTTGTGTAATTAAATGGTTGTCATTTGACGATGTTACCTGTTATTCTATTGTGGTATTGGTTATCGCATCTTAGGTGGATTTTGCGAGTGTGCTGGTTGGCGTTTAAGCTGTTCCTGGTTTGAGTTGCCATCCTGTTAAGAGATCATAACTCTTGGCTGCCAGTCTCACCGCTTACGCAGCTGTAGGGACTTCTCTCAGGTCGATCTTTGGCGCACTGTCTGTGGATCACTCCCTTCTTTATTTGGTCTGATTGTGTCACTTGTTTTAAATAATATTTTGTTTAAAGTATTCCTATTGCTTGTGGCCTTCAGCGGACAAATACTTTTGAATTCTTTGTTAATAAGGCCCTCAGCCTTCAGTGTAGCTTGTGTTACAGTCAATTTTTTTAAAAGGATTGTTCAAAAACTTATTTTGGTATTTTTAAAGTGTAATTGTCTTCCTCATTTGTGATTCAGGCCTTCAGCCGTTAATTGTTCTTAAGTATTGCTTGTGGTCTTCAGCTGACAAATAATTTTGAATTCTCTCTTTATAAGGCCTTCAGCCGTCAGTGTAGCCTGTGTTGCAGTGAATTTTCTTTTAAATGATTGTTTTTAAAAAATTATTTCCTTAAATAAAGTGTACGTGTTTACTTTGCAAGCAACAGTAACTGAGTAGGCCCCGTAGACACCTTTTCCTGTTCTCCCTAAGTCCCACATCTCAGGTTCCTCAACAATTTCGGCGGACTGCTGGCGAAGGCTAGTGAACCGGTCAGCCTGGGTGTGGTTTTTGGGCGCTATCCCACATCCCACAAGGTAAATACCGAGCTGGTACCCCGCGTTCCGCCTCATATATACACTACAAAAATGCTTACAAAACATTCACACACTTGCACATGAAATTTACTTTAGAACTGCGGGAGTGAACTGGAGACTGGTGACTACGTCCTTAGTCTCTTTAAACCCATAATTATCATAACCATCATCGATATTTCCATGACACTCCCCCGCGAGTTAGACAAGCCTGCATTTGTACTGCCTTTCTTTGCGTACCTTCATTGTCCACAGTTGGTTCTAATTGGCACGAGTCTCATGTTCTCGAAAAATATCTTAAGATGAGACACGTAAGTGATCTGGAAGGTGTTTCCTTTGCAGATCGACTGCATTTTCCCAGTATCCTGCTAACGATCCGTAGTCTACCACCTGCTTGTAAGTATATCCTTTACATACGATTGAGCCTATGTGATAATTTAACTTTATATTACTGCGATTTGTTGAAAGCAGGTATTCGTAAGCGTTCTTGATTCCAGTTGTAACGCACTGATATGTTGGTATAGGATACTACTTTTCTGCGTTTTGAGAAGTACACAATTTTGCATTGCTGCACTTCTAAAACAACTGGCAATCTTTATGGCACTTAGAAACCTTATCTAGGTCTTAGTGAATAGTTCTGCAGCTTTTTTCAGACAAGGCGTCAGTACAGATAACCGCATCATCTGTAATAAGTCTGATGTTGCTACTAATATCCTCCGTGAGGTCCTTAAAGTACAAAATGAACAGCAAGGGTCCCATAAAACTTCCCTCTGCTGTCGTCCAATTACTGGCACAGTTTATTATTCAACGGATCTACGGTATATTACGGTCAAAATGGGAGCCAGATCATCTGTAAATGCCGTACTGGCTCTAACACGGATGTCATCGCGCTATGGAGTCTTGCTGAATTTCTGATTTTTTTTGGTTTTTTCCCCTGACACTAATAACCATGTCACTCATCTTTGCAGTGGTGAGAGGAGTAAACTAGTGAAGTACATCTGTGTCTTAGTATAGGAACATTTGAAAACTGAGTTCAGTACTTCTGCTTTTACGTTGCTACCCTCAATTTCAATTTCTGTATCATCGATGGGCGTCGGTTCATAAACTTCGTGGCCCTGACAGTCTTAAGACTGTCATGTCATCATGTTCCTTCTTCTGTCAATGTTTTCCATATGTTCCTTTCTTCGCCAATTCCACGGAGATCTTTGTCATTCCCAGTCGTGTCAGACCATCTAATTTTCAATATCCTCCTGCAGTAACACGTCTCAAATGCTTCAATTTCCTTCTTTTCCGGGTTTTTTTACAGTCCACTGTTCACTTCCATACAACGCTGTACTCGAAGTGTACATTCTCAGAATTTTCATCCTCAAATCAAGGCCCATGTCTGATGCTAGCTGACTACTTTTGAGCAGGGATGCTCTTTTGCCTGTGCTAGTCTGCTTTCTGTTTCCTCTTTGCTTCATTCGTCAAGAGATTTCTATGCTTCCGGGGCATCAGAATTTCCAACCGACAATGGAATTTTTGTGGATGACAATGCACCATGTCATCAGGCCACAAATGTTGGCGATTGGTTTGAAGAAAATTGTGGACTATTTGAGCGCATGATTTCGCCACGGAGATCCCACCTAAAATTTATGAGACACAATAGAAAGGCCAGTTCGTGGACTAAATCCCGCACTGCCAACACATTCGCAGTTATGGACGGCTATAGAGGCAGCTCAGTATTTCTGCAGGGAACGTCCAACGACTTGTGTCCACACCACGTCCAGCTGCCGCACTACGTCAGGTAAGAGGAGGTCCGACGTGAGGTACCCCATGGCTTTTGTCACATCAGCGTATATTGCTTCAGCGATAATGGCACCATCCTTGACAGTATACAGGGTCAGTCACTATCTACTGCCACCAAGAATAACTCTGAAAGTATGATAGTAGCTGAAAAGTTCGTGGGAAAAAAGTTGCATGGGACAACGGAGGCCATAATATGACGTTGCTTTTTGTTGCTAGGTGGGGTCGCTTCAGAGATATGAAGGTCAATTTTGTTTTGTTTTTTCTTTTTTTTAATGGGATGCTACAGTTTGGTACTTATTTTCTGACAGCGGCTATCGAGACGAATCCAGTGATGTGTAACATTAAGGTCTTTGAAGGTCCACTAAGGTCAAAAAGGTGGCATGAACGTCCATTTACAAAGGTGTTCGAAGTGATGACCATTGGTGTCAATGCAGTGCTGCAATCTTCTTATTATGGATAGAGTGGTATTCCTTATCACATCGGCACTTATCGAAACACATGCCCTGACAATTCTCTCTCGCATATCTTCAGGTGTAGTTGGAACGTCTTTATAAACAATGTCTTTTACGAATTCCCACAAGCTAAAATCCAGAGGCGTCAACTCTGGCGTACGGGGCGACCACGACACATCTCCTCCGCGTCCTATCCAATGATTTGGGAACTGAGCTCTGCAACTCATTTCTAGCCATCAGCGAAAAACGTCCCGGACACCCATCGTGTTCATAGATTCTGTTCCTTGTTCCTAAATATTTCTTCTAATAACAGACTTAATGTTTCTTGCAGGAATGTGGTGTATTTCTTACCATTAAAATTTCGTTCGATGAAATGGGGGCCTATAATTCTGTGCTCCAGAATCCCACACCATACGTTCGCCGAACACGGTTTTTGGTGTGCAACTTGCCACAGCCAACGTGGTTTTTCAGTTGCCTTGTAATGCATGTTATGCAAATTAACATTTCCAGAGGGAATTAGATCAAGAAATGAGACACTTAAAGTAGTAAAGGAGTTTTGCTATTTGGGTAGCAAAATAACTGATGATGGTCGAAGTAGAGAGTTTATAAAATGTAGACTGGCAATGGCAAGGAAAGCGTTTCTCAAGAACAGAAATTTGTTAACATCGAGCATAGATTTAAGTGTCAGGAAGTCGTTTCTGAAAGTATTTGTATGGAGTGTAGCCATGAATGGAAGTGAAACCTGGAAAATAAATAGTTTGGACCAGAAGAGAATAGAAGCATTCGAAATGTGGTGCTACAGAAGAATGTTGAAGATTAGGTGGGTAGATCACGTAACTAATGAGGAGGTATTGAATAGAATTGGGGAGAAGAGAAGTTTGTGGCACAACTTGACTAGAAGAAGGGATCGGTTGGTAGGACATGTTCTGAGACATCGAGGGATCACCAAATTAGTATTGGAGGGCAGCGTGGAGGGTAAAAATCATAGAGGGAGACCAAGAGATGAATTCACTAAGCAGATTCAGAAGGATGTAGGTTGCAGTAGGTACTGGGAGATGAAGGAACTTGCGCAGGATAGATTAGCATGGAGAGCTGCATCAAACCAGTCTCAGGACTGAAGACCACAACAACAACAACATGGTTCGTGACTGTAGCCTCGTCAGTAAATCAAATCAAATTAATAAATGTGTCATTCCTCTGAATCTGAAGTAGAGCCCATGGGCAGAATTCAATGCGACGCATACAATCCGTATGGGACATAACAATCGAACCCCTCCTACAACTTGTGGATGGGGATGACAGGTCACACGGAATTGTCGCCTATGCAGATGACCTATTAGTTATAGTCACTGCAAACAACAGAGCCCAGTTAGAAGAGAAAGCCAGTCGAATACTACAAGCAATTACTCAGTGGTTTCACAACAACAAACTCAGGATGGCCGAAAAAAAAACAACATACACTTTACTGAAAGGATCGCTCGAAAGGAATGCTTCGGTTAAAATTGGGGACACAAACATCAAACGAGCACACGTTACGCGGTATCTTGGGGTACACATAGATGAAAAATTGAATTTCCACGAACACATAAGGCTAACAACAGACAAAGCAGAAAAAATACTACACAAACTGGTGAGGCTAAATTCAAAACAGTAGACTACCTCTACCAGTCATACGGACATACCACGGTGTGCTCTTCGAATCAGTACTCAGCTTCGCAGCTAGCACGTGGGCACATAGACTGAACGTGGTCACCAACAAAGCATTGGTCAGACGAGAGCAGAGAAGTGTCCTACTTAGGCTATCTGGAGCCTTCCGTACCACCTCAGCGGATGCACTGTGTGTGGTGCTCGGAATATGCCCCATAGATATCATGATCAAATACAGAGCTGCAAGGTACTGGTTAAAGGTGGGGAGACTAGATAAGGTAGATGCAATAACCGGTATGCTGATAGAGACGATACGTCACCTTAAAAGTTGGCATTTGGATACATGGCAAGGTGAGTGGAATGTAAGTGATAAGGGACGTAGAGTACACGACTTCCTCCCTGACATAAGGGAGTGGTTGAGAATGAGACATATCGATCCCAGCCGCGGTATGGTAGATTTCTTAACCGGACACGGTCCTTATCCATCGCACTTAAACCGCGTGAGTCTGAGGCACACACCTACATGCACATGCGCGGAAAATTGTTCCCCAGAACACACTGTCTTTTTCTGCGGGCAATACGCGAACAACAGACATACACTACACTTAGACTACACAGATGCAGACATTGATATACACATAGCGATAAGAGACGAAGAACAATGGGTACAATTAAACACACTGACAAACAGTATTTCAAAAATAACACATGAAGAGTACATGCGGACACGACATGACAGACATGCCTATGTGCAACGTAACAGCAATCTCCAGAGGTTGGACAGAGATACCCACAGTGACAGCGAAGATAGTGACAATGAGGAGGAACAGGAGGAGGAAGCTGAGATGTGACAGTAAATAAGCATAAGGTGCTGCCGATCTAGACGAGAAATCACCAAATGCTGTACATGGATGGGCAGCTAAAGTAGTTAATACTATATCACTACTAACAACCATTTGTGTGTGTGTGTGTGTGTGTGTGTGTGTGTGTGTGTGTGTGTATGTGTGTGTGTGCGCGCGTGTGTGTTTCTGTGTGTGTGCGACTGCCGGACAATGGCTCGAAGGAACCATTCCGAGGTATTTACCGTGAGTCAGATTCGGTGGTGGTACTAACAAATCTCTCTTCTATCCTATCACCTTTTTATATTCTTCTTAAAAGTTTTTTTTATATTTCAACCTTAAATTATGGTTACTTTGAAAAATATCATTCTTTGTAAATTCTGTAGATAAAACAAAAGAAAAGGAAACTGTAAAAAGATGAAAAACGAAAATTGTAAGATGTACGACCTATTTTAAACATCAGGTAACAGGTCTATAATTTGGCAATAAATAAATAAATAAATAAAATAGAATCCGTACCAGTTAATTCTTGGTGGAGACTGATATGGTAAGAATGATATTTATGGCGATGCAGAATACGAACTGTGGTGTCACCGCCAGACACCACACTTGCTAGGTGGTAGCCTTTAAATCGGCCGCGGTCCGCTAGTATACGCCGGACCCGCGTGTCGCCACTGTCAGTGATTGCAGACCGAGCGCCGCCACACGGCGTTAAATATCATGTTGTTCTCAATTTGTCATACAGATATTTAAATGTACGACGTGTAGGGTGGGTACGTTGGGGATATCTTTCAGTGTCTAAGTCTCTAGCTCTCACTGAATTTCGTTGGCATTCTCCGTAAATGAGAAGCATATCGACTTGTTCTTCGAAGGAATACATCATTCACATTTGCTTGATTCGACGATACTAGTCTTACCGTTCCTATTAGTGTTGTATTGCGAAACCGTCGAATGGTCTTTACATGTCAATGACACGATAGATGGATACGCCGTATTGGGCGAATTTTTACTATTTGCACTATATACGAGAGAGAATTGTCAGAGTATGTGCTTCGACGAGTGTCGAAGCCAATGATTATCACTTCGATCACCTTCTGTAAATGGACGTCAATGCCACCTTTTCGACCTTCGTTGACCTTCAAAGACATTAATGTTGGATTCGTCTCCATAACCGCTATCAGAAAATAAGTACCAAACTGTAGCATCCCATTTAAAAAAACAAAGTTGACCTTCATATCTCTCACGAGACCCCACCTAGCAACAAAAAAACCAATGTCATATTATGGCCCCCGTTGTCCCATGCAACATTTATCCCACTAACTTTTCAGCTATTATCATACTTTCGGAGTTATTCTAGGTGATAGTTGGTGGTTCTCCTTGTATGACTTCACTTACGTTACTGCATGTTGGTTCATAGCCTGAAACCCTTTTATTTTCCTCACTTATACTACAATCACACACGGCAGCACTTCATGATGAACGTGCTTTTTGCCCACTTAGACTCCTTGGCTCCTGTTCCATCCTCCTCGAAGAACTACCCACTTCTCACACATCTGTCCATTGTTGCTGGGATGATGCACCAGAGAAGTAGATTGTTGCTAAAAGAAGTCTGACGTCACACTCTCATAAGACTCTAGAATGTATAAATAATTTGACTTGCAAACATTACCAAATTCTAATTTGCACAAACATTTTTCTGCAAAACATTTTTTTACCCTCGCCCTTTTGCTCTGCTATCAAGATACACATACCACCTCAGAATGTAGAAAAAGTTACTTCTAACAAAAAAAGTAACTAAAAGAAAAAACTGACGATAGGTGACGAAAGTGTCCTGTGGCAGCACTACTCCAGGCGGGATGTCTTCCTGTAGGCAATGGTAATAAAATTTTTGCTCATCGGTGTATGGTATAGCTGTTTTGAGCCAGGGTGGTAGATGTGCAGTCGGCAGGACAAGCGTGTGGAAAGCAATAGTGGTGAGGGGTGCGGGCGGGCCCTCAGTATACTGAACAGGAAATACCGAGGGCTGGAGGGGAAGTGCCATCTTAAACTGAAGCCTAAATGTTAAGTGGAGCACCTCCGCTCCCACACTTGCGTGGTGGCAATCAAGAAAGATCTACTGCTGCTTTTACTTGGGTTAGTATCTAAAAAGAATTCCGCTGTAAATGCAACAGAAGCAGCGATTTATTTTTGCTTTCCTTGTTAACAACTTGTAACATTCAGAGAAGCGTCATGAGTGACAAATTTTGAGTAAAAGCTACATTTCTATTGTTGCCATGTTAAATTTTCTTTTTTGCCAAAAGGTAGTGGAGTTGAGAAAATACCACCTCACTAACATATTGTGAAGACGCAGTTGTGAGCGAATTCTGAAACACTGGTTTATTAAGTTTATTAAGTGAGAAACTGAGAACAAATAAGGCCAAATGTTTATGAAAAAGCACATACTCAGTACAAAAATAAACGTGTAATAGCTATACTTACCTTGTTCCAAAACTGACAGCATTTCTCATTTCACCAGCTCTTGATGGCCTTTAAAAATTACATTCTTTGTTCGAGAAAATAGTTAGTGGAATAACACAGTAGATAATGAACTTCCCTATTGCAATCATATGACAAAATACTCTCTTCCTTGTTTGTTATCATTTGCTAAAATCTCGTTCCGATATCTCAAACCGTTTATCAGATACGAGGAATATTGCGGATATTTTATTTTGGCTTTATCTCTAGAGCCCATGATCGCAAGTGAGTGTACTACATAAGATCAATTTTCGCGGATTGGTGGCAGATAGAGACCTCCGTCTGTCTGAGGAATTATTCGATATGTTAGCTAAATTTCGAATGCAGCAACATGTTATGTAATATGCACCAAATGTAAAATCATAGCAACCACTATTTTACTCGTACGTTTTAAACTATTTTCGATTTCGCGCAGTGTCTTACTTAAACCCAAATATCACAATAACTGCGACTATTAATGACATGATCGGCACATCATCATAAAACAGACATATAAAGCTATAATTAATGCAAAAATGATTTTTTTACCGAATAGTTTCTGTAAACTTCTTTGAGGAAGATTACAGGGTGTGCGCAACGATTCTGACATCACAACTAGTTAGTTAGATAGTTACATGCTCCATAGATCATTTGAACGATTCCTTTATCGAAATGATATGAAACGAATCAGTTTACAGGATATGTATACGTGACTGGTGTTAACAAAGTCTTTTTTTAATTTTTATTATTTATTTATTTATTTTTTACTGGCTACCAGATTTTAAGTAGAAATTCGTCAATGAAATAGAGGAATCTGTCCAGGGGCAACGATTTTAAATCGGTTTTAAAATTTGCGTCACTGCCTGTCAGACATTTTATGATATTGGGAAAGTGATCAAAAAATTTATTGCAGCGTACTGAACACCCTCGCAGCCCTGACAGCCTTAACAATGGATTTCCCTCTCGTGTTATAGATGTACGTACGTCACTGTTGTTCTCAAATTGTGATGGATTATTTATGACGAATTTCCTTAACGAAAATATGTATTGTAACTGCGCAGTTAAAATGACCCTGAAGAGATGTCCACACGAATTCCGTGGGTGAACATATATTATTCTTACTGCTCTCTTTTGAGCATTCAGTACTTTCTAAGTGATAAAAATTATTCCGTACGACTTAACTGTTTGGAAATATACAAAATAAGTGAAGAGGTTGATACGTTTGTTCTCTAGATCATGAATTATACGAAGCGCAATGGTAGCTGAACTTAGCTGTTTGAGAAGCTAAAGTTCTTTCAATCCAAGTTTTCGTCAATATGTACACCCAAAAATTTGGAGCGTTCTACCATATTTACTGACTACTGGTCATGTGCTATATCAATTGCTGGTATGACTATTTGTTGTACAGAATTGAATGTTGTGTGTATTTTGAGAATTTAGGGAGAGTCAATTTTCAGAGAACTACTTAATAATTCCTCAGAAAATATCATTTACTAACTCTTCTGTTGCTTTCTCCTTGATGACACTATTGTCTGCAAAAAGGACCGGTTTTGCTTCTTGAATGTTAAGTGGAAGGTCAATCACATAGAGAGGGTGAACATTAATAAAACGACAATCGGCAGGGAGGGATTTCTGACTGGAAATGGAGAAAAAAATTAGCATGAACATGTGTCCAGAACTGGACAGTTTGTGTGTTCGCAGAACACAGTACAGAGCTGCATCACAACAGATGCTCCAAGTGACCTCCACGGAGCCATGCCGCATACACATAATCATACTTTGGCTCACACGATGATTGCCGGCCACTTACCTCGAGCTTGTAGTAGGGTACCCCTCAATATCCCCTAGTACCCGGTCCTCCAAATCTTGTGTACGCGCAGTCTGCCGCCTCCCTGCACTTTCATCTGACTGTGAGGGTATTTGTTTTTGTACAGCCGTCTGTCACTAGACCGTTTCCATCTGCTTGGCCATACACAAACACCAACTCAGCTTGTTCCCGACATTAATACCAGACCATTCTGCTACAGTACGCTGCGTCAATCACACAGCCGGCAACACACGAGGAACACACGGCACGCAATCAGAGGAACTTTTCATTCGTCAGCGCCATCTATCGTGGCAACGGCGCATTGCTGGACACATGTTCATGGGACCTGTTTCCCTCTACTTCCAGTCATGAATCCGTCCATGCAGTTTCCGATTTTATTAATGTTCACCGTGGATAAATAACAGGAATGGACCCAAAATTGAACCCTGAGGGACTCCTTCGGTGATATATATTACCCCAGTCACTAAAATTTACTACCTTATTGACATTGTCCGAATTATTTAGCGCAGGGGTCTCCAAACTACGGCCCGCGGGCCGAAACCGGCCAGCGTTAGCTGGCCGGACATTCCCGGTATCCGGCCCGCCAAATATTTGAGGTAGTACCTATACTGCCAACAATTGAGTTTCGAGGCCTATCGCGACCAATACACTGCGACATTGGCTCTGCTACTCGCTACAAGACTACAAAACTAAACTTATTGTTGCGCCGCTTGAAATAACAATGCGTTGACGTACTCTACCTCTGTTACGTCTTGCAGTAAGTGTTGCTAACAATGATTTTGAGATTTCGTTAACTTTGCAGGACGCTTTCGTGAAGAATGTGCAGTGACATATTTTTTTGTCGGTGAAATTCGCCAGAATAAAATATGCCAGAATATCGGTCAGGCACGTCCACCAATCACAATTATGTAATTAAATAAAAATGGTAGTTCGTTTCAGTGCTAGCTATTCCCACAACCTTAGATTTTTGCGATTTCATCTTTCCTTTAGCCTTACATTACGGTGATCGTGGAGTGCTAGGGTGCTTTAATCCCACTAGGTAGATCTTGGCCCTTATGACTTCGTGGAGGAGTCAATATGGCCCACAGACTAAAAAGTTTGGAGACCCCTGATGTAGCGCAACGTTTTGCATTCAGTTTGGCAACTTTCCCTAAGCGGGCAAACAATGTCGGCCTCTCCCTCAGAACAAAAGAATCAACTCGTCCAGTGCTTCGGACAAAAACTCATCACTGATCATCGGCCACGGTAACCTGCACGGACTCGGGGCTGTACTGAGAAGTTTCGGAATAGGAACATATCCAGTCGTGGGTAACATTGGTAACGAGCCGATGACGATGACAAAATGATCCGTGGCGACAGGTGTTGCGGGCCGATGTCAAGGCCGCAGGAGGATCGGCGCGGCCGGTCAGTGGCCAGGCAGGCAGGCAGCCCTGGGGCAGAACCGCGGCTGCGGCTGCGAACACCTTGCGGTCTGACCGCTCGACTCTGTGCGGCGCGGCGGCGACATCAAAGGCGCGCCGGACAGGCGACGCCGCGGGAGCCCGCTCCAGCTCCAGCTCCAGCTCCAGCGCCAGCACCGGCGGCCCCTTATTTTCCTCCGCTGCGCGGCGTTATGTATCGGCGGCGGCGGCGCAGCTATCGCCTCCACGCCCTCCATAAATACCGGCCATACAATTATTCCCCGGTGTACGGCGGGAGGCGGCGATGCATCGTTTAATGGACGGCGGTTATTTGCGGACGTCTCGCCTTTCGCGGCTTTGTGCCTCCATTCCCAGGCCGATCTCCAGCGTCGCCTTTATGGGAACTGCGGTGTAGTTGCTGGCCTAAGGTCCCGTGCGCGCAGCGAGGTCGACAACGGGTTCATTGGCTTTCATTCTCGCAGTATAGGCACCGGCTGCGATATTCGAGCTGTCTTCCCACCGTAAACATATCAAGAAGCGAGGGGAACGAGGCTTAAGGTGAGACGTATGCGAAGTTGCAGTACTTTGAAAAAAAATAGGAACCTTATAAAGCCCAAACTTTTCAAGGCAATGAAACTATATTTGGCACAGTTGCTAAGGAATGTTGAATGGGTACACACATACTTTTTCGTGGTTATTGAAGTTACATGTTTTTAATTCCAAACAATGGAAATTTTTTCAACAAACTAATTAGAAATGTTCCTTTTTTGAAAAATCTGTGAGAAAGAAATTATTGTATTTTTGCACAAAGTTTGATATACCGTTATTATAAAGGTCTGTGGAGCAGAATGTTGCTAACTTCTTTCGCTAGATTTTTACAGCTCTCCAAATTCCTGTAAAATTAATATAGCATATCTTAGTGCTTTCCTCTTACATAAATGCCTTACTACTCTAGTAAATGAAAATTCTTCCACAGAATTTTTTACTACAGCATTGACTAATTGCATAACAAATTTAAGTACCATAATGACAGTGATTTGTGAGGAAAAGGTACATAAAGTTGCCGAAATATAATTTACGGGACATCTGAATCAAAGATTTCACTGTGTTTGAATTGGGCTTTACCTTATCTGCATTCTCCTCGTCATCCTCAAGCAGTCTTTTCTTTACTTGCCCTCTTAGGTTAGCCTGATTTTCAAACTGAGAAATAATAATGTTAGCTGCATCAATTCTCCTGTTACTGATTTCATCCAGTATCGACAGTGTAAAAGCTCCTCAGTCATATCCTGGCCTCTGTATAGTCCGTAGTCTGCCAAGATTAGCACAGATAAAAACTAAACAAGCATTATATGCAGCACCTTTATCAGCAGTTGTGGAAACAAATGTTGTCCTGGGGCACGGTTTTCCTACCACAGAGTTGTGACTTTGATTACGATTTTGAGTTTTTCCACGCACACACTTTTGTGGAAGTTCTGTATCTGCTAAACACCGAAATATCCCCCCCCCCCCCCCCACCCCATTGTGACTGAATAAAACTAGAAGAAAACACCACAGGAATAAACAATATGAGGAAATGAAGAACAACATAGGGGCGTGGCACCGTGCGAGCTTTTGTTAATTATTATTTACATCATACTTACGAATGAAACTGGAGCGTAATACTCAGAAATTGAAATGTCAGTACCATGGAGTAAATAAAGATCGAATAAAAAATTTTCACAATTTTGGTCGCTTTCGCGTAGGTCACGCCGTAATGTCCAGTCGACAAGAAAGTCATCAGGGGCGCTGTGCAAACTTACTTGAATGAGCATAGCAAGAAAAATGGATGAGTCCCTTAGGAAGGATATATCCCGACACTTCAGAAACCTGGAGTGTTATTTACGAGAGGCGTTCATTAAGTAATGCAACACATGTTTCTCTCGGCCGATTGGAAAAATGCGGAATTTGTTGTGGGACATCGTGGTCTATTCCCGCTTCAACCCCTATAGTTTCATGAAGTTCCTATAGGCGGCAGCCTTCAAAATGGCGTCTGTAATGGAGGTGGGTTCGAAGCAGAGAGCTGTCATTTGAGTTTCTTTTGGTGAAAAATCAGAGCATCTCCGACATTCATAGGACCTTGCACAACGTCTGGAGGATCTAGCAGTGAACAAAAGTACGGTGAGTCGTTGGCGATTCGTCTGATGTCATCGCAACGAGTCTGGCAAACCTATCCGATCTCCCGCATGCCGGCCGGCCGCACATGATTGTGATCTCTCCAATGGCGGGACGTGTGTATTCTTCGCCAAAAAAAATGCAAGGGATCTTCTCCTTCTCCATGACAACGCAGTGTCTCTCATCGTTCTGTGTACCAGAGAGAAGCTTATAAAACTTCATTTTACTGTTCTTCCCGTCCACCCTACAGCCCGGATATCGCATCTTAAGACATCCAACTGTTTGGTGCAATGAAGGCTGCTCTTCGTGGGATGCGATACGTAGATGATGGTATGATCGGAAGGTTGGCTCCGACGTCGACCAGCAGAGTGGTATCGCGCGGGTATACAGACCCTCCCAGTAAGGTAGCGTAAGGCGGTCGCATTGAACGGAGATTATGTTGAAAAACAGTATTCCGTAACCAAAAGAGAGGGGAGTAATGTGGTGTAATGGAATCATGACTAAAACCAACATGTGTTGCATTACATTTTTAAAGCCCCTGGTAATTTATTTATTGACAAAATGTGATTCAGGCATGGGTGCCATTCTTGAATGATAACTCACTACGAAGTCTGTCAATGCAAATTATTTACTGCTGAGTGGACATCGTCCTCTTGTCAGCGGCACCTATGTATTGAGTTTATCATGTAGATGATAAAAAGTCCACGTTATGCCACTTAATGACTTGAAACTACGAGGCTAATCCGGAAAGTAACGTTACAAGAATTTTTCGAAGTACAATTTATTTCAATAAAATTTACATGCATTGGGGTATAGGTCTTGCATTATTTTTCCACATAATCGCTATTTACCCCAATACATTTTGTCATCCGTGGAACGAGGTTTCTGATTCCTCTGTGATGGGCGCCTCCCGCTGCCTTTTTCAGCCAGTTCTTCACTTCTATTTTCGCCTCATCGTCGTCGGAAAAGTGTTTTCCATGAAGGTGTTCCTTCAGTTTAGTGAAAAGATGGTAGTCACTATGTGCGAGATAGGGACTGTGAGAAGGGTGGCATAAAACATCCCAACCAAAACGGGAGCGAGGTGGGGACGTGCGTTGTCATAAAGGACACAGACTACCGTTGTCAGCATCCGGCGACGTTTGTTTTGAATGGCTCTGCGAAGTTTCTTCATAGTCTCACAGTATCTTGTAGCATTTATTGTTTCACCTATGTCCAAAATATCAACGAGGAGAACCCCTTTTTATTCCCAAAACACTGACACCACGATTTTACTCGCTGTTTGCTCAGTTCTGAATTTTTTGGCTGAAGGAGAATGAGTATGGCACCACTGCATTGACTGCAGTGTGATGATAAGCCCAAGTCTAATCTCCTGTCACTACAGAGTTGAGAAGAGCCTCCTCTTCAATCTCAAAACGGTCAAAACATTCGCGAGTGACAATGACTCTTTCCATTTCGTGAGCTTCGGTAATCATCTTGGGCAACCATCGCGCACACAACTTGCGATATTTTAGTCGATCAGTTACGATCTCATTAAGAACAGTTCGTGAAATGTTTGGACATACTGCATGCAGGTCGTCAATTGTCGAAAGGTGTTCAGGGAGAAAACGTTCTTCAATTTTCTGCATCACATGAACAGCCACAATAGACGGCCTTCCGCTTCTGTCTTCGTTGTGAATGTTCGACGTTCCAGAAATGAAATTCCGTACCCATTTCGTCACATGCTGCCTTGATTTACGTCCTCACCATAAACTGAAACAACTTCGTGATGTATCGCAGCGGTGTTCATGCCCTTAGCATTTAGGTAGCGAGTTACAGCACGCACTTCGCATTTGGCGAGAGCCGGAATGAAAACAATCATTTCTAACAGTCAGCCGGCCGGTGTGGCCGAGCGGTTCTAAGCGCTTCAGTCTGGAACCGCGCGACCGTTACGGTCGCAGGTTCGAATCCTGCCTCGGGCATGGATGTGTGTGATGTCCTTAGGTTAGTTAGGTTTAAGTAGTTCTAAGTTCTAGGCGACTGATGACCTCAGATGTTAAGTCACATAGTGCTCAGAGCCAGCCATCTAACAGTCACCACAACACTCCGCTGGCTTCTCGCTACACGGCGGTGGTACCAACTGCCCCCGCAGACATTCCAAGCTAAAGCTACATGGCTTGTAACCTTAGTTTCCGTATAACCCTCGCTACCTGCATTAGTAACGGATTTTGACTCCGTTACGGAAAGTGCTAGCTCTACCCACACATTACCACACCTAACACATTTCCCTATTAAGATTCATTCCATTCATTAATTTGTCACTGTGCACAACAGAAACGTCATCCCACTGAAACAACAGCTCACAGTATTGCTTCTTGCATTTGTTAAATAAGTGTCACCTAATCGTGCGAGAACTTGTAGGAAATAGCGTTCATAAATGACAGTGAATTTCGCATTTACCAAACTTTTATTCAACTCAAAAAACCAACATGAAATCTCATTGCAATGTTACTCATATAAACACTGAAAACACTGACAGGTATGACCCGTCATGCGACAGTATCGTGGTGCCATTTGTGAATAGGACGATGCTCATCCACACACGACACGTGTCTTTCTGTACGGCACTTGTCTCTATGCGTCACGATGATGCACTTCTGCGGTCAGCAAGATTCTCATATCTGTCTCCGAGTCTGGTCTCGGGCCGCGAGGAAGTTGAACGCAGACCGGAACAAACAGATCTGTTTGAGATGGCCGTGTCGCCGCAGCGCTGCACTCGTCTAGTGAATTCGCCACCACCTCGCCACGTGAGTACACCGGCCAATGGTGCCCTCGCGGCCGCACATCGACCGCTCACTCAGTCGTGTACTTCGTCTCATAGCGTTCGTTTATATCTCCTCCCGTGGTCTACGATAAATACAGGCCAGAGCGTACGTCTGAGTGACGTCAGCAATACACAGGGTGCATCAAAAAGAATCATCCGATTTAAAAAAAAAATGATAACTATTATGTTATTTGAGATATGTGCGTGAAGAACGTACTGTTGAAAAGGGCAAACTCTCGCGTTTTACAGGGTTCTCGCTACGTAGTAGCAGTGTACGCCCACTTCAGTTCTAGTAAAAATAATGTCGGAACAACAGAAAGCGGTTTGTGTTCTGCGTTTGCGCAGTGCGGGTAAGTAATAACTGTTCAGCGTGATGGCATGAACAATTCCGAGAAACACGTTGTTTGCGTAAAGGCCAATCGCCGGGCCGTCCCCGAGTGTCTAGCACAGACATCAAACTCATCCGCCATAGTTTCCCAAGGAATCCGCAGAGCCGGCCGGGTGGCCGAGCGGTTCTAGGCGCTACAGTCTGGAACCGCGCGACCGCTACGGTCGCAGGTTCGAACCCTGCCTCGGGCATGGATGTGTGTGATGTCCTTAGGTTAGTTAGGTTTAAGTAGTTCTCAGTTCTAGGGGACTGATGACCTTGGAAGTTAAGTCCCATAGTGCTCAGAGCCATTGTTTTTTCTTTTTGAATCCGCAGAAATCCGTTCGCTGTGCAGCTCGACAGCTCAACATACCCCCGATGTCCGTCTGCCGTGTGTTGCGTTGATGTTTACACGTTAAACCACACAAAATTCAGCTACTCCAAGCTCTTCGTAAAGGTGACAAACAACAACGTGTGGAGTTCTGTAACTTCGTTCTTGGCAAGATGAATGATGACAGTTTCCTTCCGCGCTTAGTATTTAATGACGAGACAACATTCCATTTAAATGGGAAGGTCAACCGTCATTATGTGAGTGCACTTTCGGTGGAAAAGGTGTATGGGCCATTTTTCATTGCCGAGAACTCTCTTAAAGGAAGCACAAATCTAGATATTTGACAACTTTCATTTACCACAGTTGGAGACTGATTCGAACGACTTCAGTTACCAACAGGACTGGGCACAGCCACACTGGCATCTGGATGTGCGGGAATTTTTAAATCAAAGGATTACTGAACGATGGATCGGTCGCACTGGACCAAATGATTACTGGCCTCCAAGGTCACCGGATCTGACTGTATGTGATTATTTCTTGTGGAGATTTATAAAAGACTCTGTTTGTGTGCCTCCGTTACCAGTAACAATGAATGATCTGAGGCATCGCAAAACAGCAGCTGTGGAAGCTGTAACTCAAGACATACTCACTGCACTGTGGGAACAATTTTAATGCCGTATTGACATACGCCGTGCATCTCAAAGGGGGCATATTGAAATCTATGAAACGCCATGAAAAAAAATTTTTTGAGTTTCCCATTCATCAAAAAACAGAAGCCATTGTATATGTTTATTAGTTTCAGAAATATAGACGTGTCAAATCGGATGTAGTGTCAACTGCCGTCCGATACAAATGCGTGCTTTGTCAATGATTTCGTCCAACTTCTTTGACCAAAAGTACTTCACTGAGAAATTACACAGTCGTAAAATTTTTACCATAGTTGTTCGGGAATGGATGCCGAACAGTTAGTCGCCTTTACAACACCATATGTTGGTAGTGAGCACATTGCCTGAAAGGAAAGAGAAATGGAAAGGATTGTGGATGAAACAGTGGATAACATAACGAGAAGCTGGAAGTATTACCAGAATTTGCTTCGTGTGCTACAGTGTGAGGACATAAAGAACAACGAAAATTATTTGCGAATGGACGAAAAAACATTTCAGTTTGCCCTGATGAAAGTGGCTCCTCAAGTCTGCACACCCGATACTCATATAAGAAATACCATTTCTTAATTTTATTCAGATGTTTTTGAAAAACCTGTAACTGTGCCATTCATGATTTAAATAACGCAACAATGTACTAGTTACGTATTTTTAATGCTTAATCTGAAGCTTTTCTAGAATTTATACTCATTATTGAGAGGAAATATTCACATAGGTATTTTATGGAGTGCCTGATATGTATTTTTCTGCCCCTCTTGCCCCGCAGTTGTGTTTTTATGATTTACTACATGGTTCGTACTTGATCTGTTGACGGCGTTGCGTCGAAAATTAGTCGCACTTAGTTGTAGCCTAGACCGCTATTGTCTTGCTATTGTTGTGTCGGGTCCGCCGTTCGTCTGGCCTGTTCCTCGACACCGGCGCGGATTCGAGGCCCGACCACAGGCGGTATTGCCGCCTTGCCTCATCGCCGTTTCCCGCCAATTCTCTGACGTGTGTGCCGGTACCCGACGACTCCCGTACGTATCACCGACAGAACATGTGTGGGTCCAGTTCGGACTCAACTGCGTCCCAGCGCCAGTACTCAGGACATCAAAGACCATTTATGCCAACTGTGAACCAGGAGAGGATTCGACGGCTTTATGACACCCATTCTAACCGAATCACTGAGGGCATCGAAGCCGGACGATGTGGAGTGTCATACTGATCAGTGGTCGCACATTGTCGAATTCATAGTAACTATGACAAGATTTTGTGCTCACTGAAATAACATTACGTATCCTGTAGTAAGGAAAAGTGTTTCTGCATTGAGCAAACAGAATTCTTCTTGTTATATCACCCATACATGTTTCGGAGAAGTTTTCCATCTTCAGTGGTATTTATTTATTATCTGCTGTACAATATATATTGGTGTTCAAAGATATGTAATAATAACATATACATTTATTCTTCATGTTAATACGTCAGTCAACACTTGTAGTTAATACGATGAGTAAATAACATGATGAATAAACATGCATCTTATTTTTAGATAATGTATACCAATAGGTATTAGTAAGTAATATACAATAATGTTCAGAAAAAAACTGACCACCTTGAAGGACTTGAGATGGGACGTTCATATTCATAAAACATGTAAATTAGTATGTTCTGCAGAAGTGATTAGAATTTGAACCATGTCGGCCCGCGGGTTCAAGGTCAACAGCGATATCGCAGCTTAACGCCACCTTCCTGTAAAATGTGCCTGCAGCTCTCGTTGTCGCTGTAAACAAAAGTAATGGAGCATTGTGACTTGGGTAGACGTGCGGGATGCCTCGCAGACGTACATGTGCGAACCGTACGTCAGATCAATGAGTTTGAAAGAGGGCGCATTATTGGCATGAGAGAATGTGGTGCGTCCATCCGGGATGTAGCTGCTCGTGTGGAACGAAGTGTTTCGGCGATGAAACGGAAAGCCGTAGAACACGACGAGATGGGTGGCCCGCACCACCCAGCCCACCCCCGAATAAGATCAACACCTCATCCGAATAGCTTCGGAGAACCGATGTGTACCCTCCTCGACACTGGCGCAGTAGTGGAACGGTCTAATACATTGTACACTATCAGGGATGAGAGTCCGTCGTCGTTTATTATGGCATGGGTTCCGTGTGCATCGTCCACTTCTCCACCTACCTCTCACGAATGTGCAGAAACACGCTAGACGCTAATGGTGTGAAGAACGACGTCAGTGGGGACTGGAAGGGAGTCAGATAGCGTTTTGGGATCAAACAAAGTTCTGCTTGTTTGAAAATGATGGCTGCATTTTGGTTCGCCGCTGACAGTGGGAGCAGCATCAAAGTGACTGCGCCGGCCGCGGAGGCAGAGCAGTTCTAGGCGCTTCAGTCCGGAACCACGCGGCAGCTACGGCCGCAGGTTCGAATCCTGCCTCGGGCATTGATGTGTGTGATGTCGTTAGGTTAGTTAGGTTCAAGTAGTTCTAAATCTAGGGGACTGATGACCTCACATGTTAAGTCCTATAGTGCTTAGAGCCACTGAACAGTGACTGCATTCGCACAAGACATACAGCACCACTGTAGGCCTTATGGTGTGGGGTCCTACTGGATACAACCACAAATCAAAATCGGGGCGTGTAAAGGGCACGGTGACCAATGTGACTTACGTGTATGACATCCTGCAACCCGTAACCATATCCTCTGTGCCCAACACACCAGACGCCATTTTTTAGCAAGACAATGCTCAACCACATGTTGCTGCACGAACACCTGCCTTCTTGTTATCACAGGATGTCAGCCTTTTGTCCTGGACCGCCAGATCAGCAGACTTGTCACCAACAGAATATGTGTAGAATTGGTGAAACGACGGGTGCAGCGCTGTTGCACATTGCCAACCACCAGAGACGAACTTTGGAACCAGGTGAATGCAGCGTGGATGGCTATACCACAGGACGCCAATCGCTCTTATACGCCTCGATGCCACTACGCATTGAACAAGTAATCAGGACCAATGGAGGACCTTTGCCTACTATGCAACAGGACACATGCTGAACCGAGGTTTTTGTTAACATTAGTGTCAATACTTACAGTGATGTAAACACTGTAATCTCAAAAAACTGGTAAATATCATAATGCACAAATTCTTTGTATGTTGTTCAACAGATAATAACTAAAACCCACCGAAGATACGGAAACGTGTCCGAAACATTTACGGGGAGTAAAACAAGAAAAACTTTGTTTTATCACGGCAGAACCATATTTCATTATTGCATATTAGGAAGCAAAAGCGTTCAAGGAAAGAGCTTCGACCACATACCTTTCTTGGCAGGCATTGTCCCAGAGCTCAGCCGGTGGAGGGATGTCAGCTTGAGGAGTTGCTGTTAATGAATGTAGGCTCGATTTAGCTGCATTCAAGGAGACGGCACGACCCTTTCGTCCGGGATTTGTCCGAAATTTTGTGTGGTGAAAGAGGACCCCGATCACCACACGTGGTTAAAATATTAGGACGCATTACAAGGAAAATCCCGAGAAAAATCAATCTATAGTTTCTTAGGTGCCTTATGAGTATAAAATGTTGGCACACTGCCGAGCCACCGTCTGGCCTACACGGTTAGCAGTCGGACCATTACGCCAGAAGTCTCGGGTTCTATTCCTCCTCTGGCACTTTTTTTTCCTTCTGTTGCTTGCAAAACTGCAGCGCATTTTTACAGGAGAACCGTGAAATTAATTCTCAGGAAGACTGTATATAAATTCATTCTATAATTCACCATCAGTTATCGTCACCAATATTCCGAGACATGATTCAGTATGCCTGGTTCGGCTCAAAATTATCAGAAACTCAAAACATTTTCGTAAATGTTAATGGGGCATATTTTTGTACAGATTTATTGCAAACGCCCTGTGATTGTAAAAAATCCGCTTTTATATGTTGCGCAAGATGTCGAAAAAATTATTGCTTTGTTTGTTTTTACGATAATTACCACTGCGGTTCTTGTTTATAACTATTATATGTATAAAAATTGAATGTTTCCCAATCGAATTTGTTATTCTGATTAAAAACCCAATGATTCTCCTTATATACTTTACAATGAAAAATGGAAAACCCACCGCCATGAATTGTGTCGTTGGACAAAAAGAAAATAATTTTTATTCAATAGTGTAACTAATTTGTTAAAGATAATGTAGGTTTGGGAAACTTTCTGAATAATTGGTGGACTAACAAAAGAAAATGAAACAGAAGAAAAAAAAAGTGACAGGAGAGGAATAGAACCCGAGCCCTCTGGCGTAAGAGTCCTAGCCCCAAACTTTTTTTTTTTTTTCCTCGTGTTCTTCGTTATTGATCGTTGTGTTTGGTCGTTGCGGACGTCACAAGACATCCTGTTCATGTTCGCTAGTTGATCCTTCCCCTCAGTTTTTTATTACAGAGGCCAACCGGCTCTCTGACCGAACACGCTGAGCTACCGTGCCAGCATAAAATCTAGGCCAGATGGCGGCGCGGCAGTGGGCTAACATTTTATACTCATAAGGCACCTAAGAAACTTTGGATCGATTTTTCCCGGGATTTTCCGGGTAGTGCATCCTAATATTTTTACCACGTGAGGTGTTAGGGGTCCTCTTTCACCACACAAAATTTCGGACAAATCCCCGACCCCACGCTCGTGCCGTCTCCTTGTTAGTTTACGATCATCTCCAGAAAGACGTGTAACACTCTCATACGGCAACTGCCAAGGGAATTAGACGGCGCGTATCACGTGGGAACTGCGGGAGTATGCATGCAACGTACGTGAAACACCCTGTATAAATGCTTACAAGAGACGGCATGCCTGAACATCACTGCTTTCCCATCTGTTCCCTCCGTACGACCACGACTCCACTTGCTAGTTAAATATCAGACAAGTATCGCCGCAGCTGCTTAATATAGAATCATAGCGAGGTGACGAGTGTATAATGAGTGTGATTACTTAGCTTCAATTACCGCGGGCCGCCCATTGTGCGGGTACCGGACCGGACCGGACGGGCCAGGCTCCCAGGCCGTCCGGCGCCGCACTCGCTAATGTGGACCTGTTGGGCCGCAATCGTTAATAAGCTGGCGGTGCGACCGGACAGAGGAAAAAGGAACGAGCGCCACCTCCGGCGGGCAATATACGCGCGCGCCGTTTGCACGCCAGCCGGAGCAGCGGGATTCCTGGGGCCGTACGGACAATGTGCAGCTGTAAATAAATGGGAGTGCGGCTAATTAACAGAATAAATCCGGCCGGGGCCGGCCTGGGAACCGGCGACCTGCGGCATACATCAGGCGGAGCTAATGGCGAGCGTGGGCACAGGCGCCGCCGTCCCGACACCCGTCATCCACA
Source organism: Schistocerca piceifrons (assembly GCF_021461385.2). NCBI lineage: Eukaryota > Metazoa > Arthropoda > Insecta > Orthoptera > Acrididae > Schistocerca > Schistocerca piceifrons. Next base: position 531,730,263 of record NC_060144.1, on the reverse strand, counting down.
TACGTCATACGTCACTCCGGGAAGCAGCGCCAGTGCGGCTCTCACAGGGCCCACAGCGAGGTTAGCTGCGTCTGGGTCGCGTCTAAGCAGCAGAGGATTTCGTCTGTACAGATGTGTCGAAGGGTGATCTGATCCATTACAAATGGTTTGTGAACGCCTGCGACTCTGAAAACAAAAGATTTGTTTATAAACTACTTTACTGCTAACACCTACAATTTACTTAAACTAATATTTTACATGGTGCGTTTCGAGAAATGATTCTCATTCTCAAATGCGTTTATCCCTGTGTACTATGCCTTTTATACGAAGTGTTTTTTGATATGCGAGGTTCTGCTTTATTTCGTTGACTTTACTGCAACACACAAAAATCGCACAATTTTTAGATGATTATAGACCTTTATATCTAGTTAGGTGTGAAATTAGGAGGAACTTGTACTTACAGCTTTCTTATGGTCCATTTGTGCAGAGTCTCACACATGTTAAAGATCACACACAATTTTCTGTACGCAATATACATCGAGCATAACTCATAAACAAGCAGTTTATGTTTTTAGTTGTAGTCGACAAAGATAATCTTATACGTCTTCCACCGAGTATAATATGGTTTTGTACAGAGAGTAATTACCTCAACAATCAGGATCGTAATTTGCTTGTATCAGGTCTACAGTGATGCTTATTTCTGTGTGTTACATAGGTAGATTTACGTAGAGTACGTTAAAGCCTACACACACATCATTAGCAATAAAAATAGCTCTCAGCACTATGGGACTTAACTTCTGAGGTCACCAGTCCCCTAGAACTTAGAACTACTTAAACCTAACTAACCTAAGGGCATCACACACATCCATACCCGAGGCAGGATTCGAACCTGCGACCGTAGCGGTGGCGCGGCTCCAGACTGTAGCGCCTAGAACCGCTCGGCCACTCCGGGCGGCATCATTAGCAATAGCCACATTTAGAAAAGTAGAGCAAATTGTCAAAGTACTCCACCGACTAAATAAAGGGCTTAAAATGGATTAGAACAATTAGAGATTTATTCATACTACAGAAAATATGAAGATGACATATTAAACGGAAAGCTTCAAAGTGAATCAGAGAATTTCTTCTGATGCTTCGATAGTATAGTTAAGTAAAGATAGTAACACATACAAATAACCACCATTGTAAAACAAGTATAAGCAAATTATGATCCTGATTCTTCATATAAATATCCTCTGGACGAAAGCGTATCATACTCTGTGGAAGATCTATAACATTATCTCTGTTGACTACATCTAAAATCATCTTTGTAACTGTTTATTTACCTAAGTTATTATCGACGTGTCTGATGTTTGACATGTGTGACAGACTGCACAAATGGACAACGAGGAAATTGTAACTACAAGTTCTTACAAATTTTGCCGCTGACTACATATTGTTGTTGTGGTCTTCAGTCCAGAGACTGGTTTGATGCAGCTCTCCATGCTACTCTATCCTGTGCAATCTTCTTCACCTTCCAGTACCTACTGCAACCTACATCCTTCTGAATCTGTTTAGTGTATTCATCTCTTGGTCTCCCTCTACGATTTTTATCCTCCACGCTGCCATCCAATACTAAATTGGTGATCCCTTGATGCCTCAGAACATGTCCTACCAACCGATCCCTTCTTCTAGTCAAGGAAACATATTAAGATCAATAATTGACTAAAAATTGGGAGTTTTTTATATATTGCTGTAAAGTCAATAAAAAACAGAACCCCACACTTCAAAAACATTCGTAAAAATGGCATAGTACACAGAATAACGCACTTGAATGTGGTAAGCAATTCCCGAAGCGCACTGTGTAAAACAGAAATAGAAGAAAATAGTGACTGGTAGCAGAAACGTAATTTATTAACAAACCCATCGAAGGGTGATTTCAGTCAGTCTACCATACGAGGTGCATTCAAGTTCTAAGGCCTCCGATTTTTTTTCTACGGACTGGAAAGAGATACAAACATGAGCATTGTTTTAAAATGAGGCCGTGTTCATTGTCAATACGTCCCAGAGATGGCAGCACCGTACGGAAGATGGAATTTTACCAATTTTACCGCCAGCGGCGAGAATGAGAACTGTTTTAAATACTTAAAATGGCGACGTATTCCTTACTTTGAACAGCATGCAATCATTCGTTTTCTGAATTTGCGTGGTGTGAAACCAATTGAAATTCATCGACAGTTGAAGGAGAAATGTGGTGATGGAGTTATGGATGTGTCGAATGTGCATTCGTGGGTGCGACTGCTTAATGAAGGCAGAACATCGTGTGACAACAAACCGAAACAACCACGGGCTCGCACAAACGGTTTGACGACATGATCGAGAAAGTGGAGAGAATTGTTTTGGGGGATCGCCGAATGACTGTTGAACAGATCGCCTCCAGAGTTGGCATTTCTGTGGGTTCTGTGCACACAATCCTGCATGACGACCTGAAAATGCGAAAAGTGTCATCCAGGTGGGTACCACGAATGCTGACGGACGACCACATGGCTGCCCGTGTGGCATGTTGCCAAGCAATGTTGATGCGCAACGACTGCTTGAATGGGACTTTCTTTTCGTCGGTTGTGACAATGGATGAGACGTGGATGCCATTTTTCAATCCAGAAACAAAGCGCCAGTCAGCTCAATGGAAGCACACAGATTCACCGCCACCAAAAAATTTCGGGTAACCGCCAGTGCTGAAAAAATGATGGTGTCCATGTTCTGGGACAGCAAAGGCGTAATCCTTACCCATTGCGTTCCAAAGGGCACTACGGTAACAGGTGCACCCTACGAAAATGTTTTGAAGAACAAATTCCTTCCTGCACTGCGACAAAAACGTCCGGGAAGGGCTGCGCGTGTGCTGTTTCACCAAGACAACGCACCCGCACATCGAGCTAGCGTTACGCAACAGTTTCTTCGTGATAACAACTTTGAAGTGATTCCTCATGGTCCCTACTCACCTGACCTGGCTCCTAGTGACTTTTGGCTTTTTCCAACAATGAAAGACACTCTCCGTGGCCGCACATTCACCAGCCGTGCTGCTATTGTCTCAGCGATTTTCCAGTGGTCAAAACAGACTCCTAAAGAAGCCTTCGCCACTGCCATGGAATCATGGCGTTAGTGTTATGAAAAATGTGTACGTCTGCAGGGCGATTACGTCGAGAAGTCACGCCAGTTTCATCGATTTCGGGTGAGTAGTTAATTAGAAAAAAAATCGGAGGCCTTTGAACTTGAATGCACCTCGTAGAGATAGGAAAAAAAGGTCGTTGCAATATCACGTATTGTACATCACTTGGGACTGGAACAGGACGTCGAAGGAAATGGGCAATGTTCTTTATTTTCCTCTTTTTGGGAACCGTTGAGGTATTCACCCCAGCTGAATTAACTGAGCGATGCTACGAGAGAAGACTTGGATGGAGACGACTATATCTACATCAAAAGCCGTTTTACAGTACATAGTGGAGGGTACTTGATACCAGTATCAGCGATCTTTTCCCATACTCCTACTTGTACTGAGCGAGGAATAACGAATGCACATATGCCTCTGTTGTGTCACAGTTCCATCTGGCGAAGCAGACGACTGTTGTCACGATTCAGCAAAGCGTCATAAGGAGGGCATCACAGGCTATCTCTGTCCATGTCGCAAAGAACACATATTCAGTGCGCAAGAACTATTATTCAGCAAGCTGACAATGCAGACATCGCCAAACTGGGCTTCTGAAAGGAAAATTTGCGACACCTTTACAGTATAGCCAGGGCTGTGCAGTTTCTGATACGACAGAAGAACTGAAGCATGATGTCACGGTGGCTCAATGGTCGGGGCTCACGCATTTTTTTCTGGTCATCAGTCTTATGACTGTTTTGATGTGGCCCGCCACGAATTCCTCTCCTGTGCTAACCTCTTCATCTCAGAGTAGCACTTGCGACCCACGTCCTCAATTATTTGCTGGATGTATTTCAATCTCTGTCTTCCTTTGCCTTCTACAGCTCCCTCTAGTACCATGAAAATCATTCCCTTATTTCTTAAGAGATGTCCTATTATCCTGTCCCTTCTCCTTATCAGTGTTTTCCAGATATTCCTATCCTCTCCGATTCTGCGTAGAACCTCCTCATTCCTTTGTTTATGAGTCCACCTAATTTTCAACATTCGTCTGTAGCACCACATCTGAAATGCTTCGATTCTCTTCTTTTCTGGTTTTCCCACAGTTCAGTTTCACTACCATAGAATGCAGTGCTGCAAACGTACATTCTCTGAAAATTCTACCTCTAATTAAGGCCGATATTTGATATTAGCAAACTTCTCTTTGCCAGGAATGCCCTTTCGCCATTGCTAGTCTGCTTTTGATGTCCTCCTTGCTCCGTCGGTCATCCGTTATTTTACTGCCTAGGTAGCATAATTCCGTAACTTCATCTACTTGGTGACCATTCAGCCTGATGTTAAGTTTTTCGCTGTTTTCATTTCTACTGTTTCTCATTATCTTCGTCTTTCTTCGATTTACTCTCAATCCATACTCTGTACTTATTAGACTGTTCATTCCGTTCAGCAGATCATGTAATTCTTCTTCACTTTCACAAAAGATAGCAATGTTATCAGCAAATCGTACCACTGATATCCTTTCACCTTGAATCTTAATTCCACTCCTGAACCTTTCTTTTATTTCCATCATTGCTTCGTCCGCAGCTCGTGGTCGTGCGGTAGCGTTCTCGCTTCCCGCGCCCGGGTTCCCGGGTTCGATTCCCGGCGGGGTCAGGGATTTTCTCTGCCTCGTTATGACTGGGTGTTGTGTGATGTCCTTAGGTTAGTTAGGTTTAAGTAGTTCTAAGGTCTAGGGGACTGATGACCATAGATGTTAAGTCCCATTGTGCTCAGAGCCATTTGAACCAGCCATCATTGCTTCCTCGATGTACACACTGAACAGTAGGGGCAAAAGGCTACATCCTTGTCTTGAACCCTTTGTCATACGAGCACTTCGTTCTTTGTCGTCCACTCTTGTTGTTCCCTCTTGACTGTTTTACATATTGTATATGACCCGTCTCTCCCTATAGCTTACCCCTACTTTTTCAGAATTTCGAACATCTTACATCATTTCACATTGTCGAACGCATTTTACAGGTTGACAAATCCTGTGAACATGTCTTGATTATTCTTCAGTCTTGCTTCCATTATTAACCGCAACATCAGAATTGTCTCTCTCGTGCCTTTACTTTTCCTAAATCCAAACTGATCGTCATCTAGCGCATCTTCAATTTTCTTCTCCATTCTTCTGTTTGTTACTCTTGTAAGCAACTTGGATGCATGAGCTGTTAAGCTGATTGTGCGATGATTCTCGCACTTGTCAGCTCTTACCGACTTCAGAATTGTGTGGATGATGCTTTTTCGAAAGTCAGATGGTATGTCGCCAGACTCATTCATTCTACACACCAACGTGAATAGTCGTTTTGTTGCCACTTCCCCCAATGATTTTAGAAAGACTGGTGGAATGTTATCTATTCCTTCTGCCTTACTTGACCTTACGTCCTCCAAAGCTCTATTAAATTCTGATTCTAATACTGGATCCCCTATCTCTTCTAAATCGACTCCTGTTTCTTCTTCTATCACACCAGGCTTTCAGTGTATTCTTTCCACCTACCCTCTCTCTCCTCTGCATTTAACAGAGGAATTTCCGTCGCACTCTTAATGTTGCCACCCTTGCTTTTGATGTCACCGAAGGTTATTTTGAATTTTCTGTATGCTGAGTCTGTCCTTCATACAATCATTTCTTTTTTCGTCTCTTCACATTTTTCCTGCAGCCATTTCGTCTTAGTTTCCCTGCATTTCCTATTTATTTCACTCCTCGGCGACTTGTTTTTCCGTATTACTGAGTTTCCAGGAACGTTTTTGTACTTCCTCCTTTCATCAATCGACAGAAGTATTTCTTCTGTTACCCATGGTCTCTTCGCAGTTACCTTCTTTGTACCTATGTTTTCCTTCCCATCTTGTGTGATGTCCCTTTTTAGAGATGTCCGAAGGCCCTTTTTAGAGATGTCCATTCCTCTTCAACTGTACTGCCTACTGAGCTATTCCTTATTGCTGTATGTACAACCTTAGAGAACTTCAAGCGTACCTCGTCATTCCTTAGTATTTCCGTATCCCACTTCTTTGCGTATTGAATCTTCCTGAAAAATGTCGTAAACTTCAGCCTACTCTTCATCACTACTACATTGTGATCTGAGTCTATATCTCCTGGGTAAGCCTTACAATCCAGTATCTGATTTCGGAATCTCTGTCTGACCATGACGTAATCTAACTGAAATCTTTCCGATCACTCGGCATTTTCCAAGTATACCTCCTCCTCTTGTGATTCTTGGACAGGGTATTCGCTATTACTAGCTGAAACTTGTTACAGAACTCAATTAGTCTTTCCCCTCTCTCATTCCTTGTCCCAAGCCCATATTCTCCTGTAACCTTTTCTTCTACTCCTTTCTCTACAACTGCATTCACGTCCCCCATGACTACTGGATTTTCATCCCCCTTTACATGCTGTATTACCCTTTCAATATCCTCATACACTTCCTCTATCTGCAGCTTGCAACGTCAGCATGTATACCTATCGGTGTTGGTTTGCTGTCGATTCTGATAAGAACACTCCTGTCACTGAACTGTTCACAGTAACATACTTTCTGCTCTAGCTTCCTATTCATAACGAATCCTGTTATAGCATTTTCTGCTGCTGTTGCTGTTACCCTATACTCATCTGACCGGGAATCCTTGTCTTCTTCCCACTTCACTTCACTGTCCCCTACTATATCTATATTGAGCATTTGCATTTCCCTTTTCAGATTTTCTAGTTTCCCTACCACGTTCCATCTTCTGACATTCCACGCCCCGGCTCGTAGAACGTTATTCTTCCGTCGATTATTCAATCTCATGATAACCTCCCTCTTGGCAGTCCCCTCCCGGAGATCTGAATGGTGGACTTTTCCGGAATCTTTTGCCAATGGAGAGATCATCATGACACTTCTTCAATTGCAGGTCACATGTCCTGTGGATACACGTTACGTGTCTTTAAGTAAGTGGTTTCCATTGCCTACTGCACGCTCATGGCATTGATCATTGCTAATTCTTCCACCTTTAAGGGCAATTTCCCACCCCTAGGACAAAAGAGTGCCCTGAACCTCTGTTCACTCCTCTGCCCTCTTTGACAAGGCCGTTAGCAGAATGAGGGCGACTTCTTACGCTGGAAGTCTTCGGTCGCCAATGCTGATTATTAATCAAAATTTAAGCAGCAGTGGGTTTCGAACCTGGGACCGAAGACGTTTTGATTATGAATCAAAGACACACTGAGCTACCGAGCCGACTCCCTTAGACCACAATAGCGGATATGGTTAGCATAAATACCGCCAAATTTAGGCACTCATTCTCAGTCGTCACAAGCGTCTAGTTGAGGGGAGGTCCACACGAATCTATGTACGAAGATGCACCAGCCAGTTGCTGTTTCTGGACTCTCCTGCAATTTCTGCTGGCCACAGCGAGGGCTCAATCCGAATGCTGTTGACTTGGCGTCTTTCCATCGTTGGGTCACCTGTTGGGTGGCTGTTATCTGGCACTGGTCTCTCCCTGGCTGCACGCGGGTTCAAGCCTCGGCCATCTAGCTGTCGAGCCACCAATACCTTGAGCATGTGAACACTGTTACTGTGCGTATACACGCCGTCATCGTCAGCAATGCCAGAAGCTGCGGTTTAACTCTGCCTGTCCTAGTGTGCTTGCTGCTGAGCTACGAAAGCGCCCAACAGCTAAGACCACTTTCTGGTGTCTACCACTGGTGGCAGTGCCTCTGCTATTGTCCTGACAGCAGTACGTCACCAGCTGGCACCATCACTCTGGACAAAGTGCACCACACCACCCTAAAGGTGGGCTGCTACTGACTCCAGTGTGCTGGACCTGTCGAGCCCGCCTACAACATGGAGGTTATTGAATGTCTCTCCAGCTCTGCCTCTCCAGCTTTTTTTGGGATAAAGAACTACGAGTAACTCAACCAACAATGTTTACATGAACTATCACTGACTGCCACCTGACGCCACTCCACTGCAGCCACGCCCTGGGGGGGTGAGCCTGACCTGTCACAGCCAACTTCACCTACCATCACGGTGGTCGCTCACCAGCCGCTGTACCCCTCTGCAGGCCCTCACCTCTCAAAATTTTTATTCTCATAATTACTACGAGATATGTGATAGTGGCACAAGAGCTTTCGAGCCAACTTCTTTGTACCACTAAAAAGATCCAACTGGGATTCACGAGAACTGCTCCGTCCCTTCTCCCAAGGATTCTTATTTAAGTGCCCCATGCATTTGTGTCACACTTTAGTAGGAGCAAAGCCGACCCATTGCAAACCTAGTAACGCGTCCCTGAATTCGTTGGTTATCTACTGTTATGCCTACTTCATAAGCCGCTGGAAGAATACCTTGCAATTGATGGCACTAGCGTCTTGCAGACTAATTGTTTTACAGGTGTACTGGACTCTTCCAACAGTTTCACATCTTCTATTCACCTTCCATACCACTTACTTCGCGTGATGGCCTCATTTCATGTCACTTACCGTTATCACTCCCAAATACTTATATTATGTAACATATTCAAGACACTCATTTCCCATCATGTTATCTTGCATTTATCGACATCTACACTAAAAGCAAATTTAATGCAAATCTTTTTCCATTCCACTACGATCGTCCTACGAAAATTCTTTCCTGTGAACAACAGCACCGTTAGCGGATAATGTAACAGTTATCCTACCTGACAATTCATTTATGTATACTGAGAACATCATAGGTACAATTACGTTTCCTTGGGGCACACCTGATGTTACTCTCGTTTCTGTGGAACATTCGCTGTCCAGTGTAATGCACACGGCTCTATTAGTCAAGTATTCATCACGCTAATCACATATTTACGAAAACTCTTTGTATGACCATATCTTGGGTAGTAGTCGACGGGGGCACAGCGCCGAACGCCTTTCCGAAGTCTAGGCAGACGGAATTCACCTGTTCACCTACATCTGTCGTTTGCAAGGTGGCGCTGGCTGTATGTTTCGCTATTTGACCTCTTCACAGTTAACTTCCATAATAAAGTCACTGCACCAGTTACATTTTTTTCATATGTAAGAGAATACTTCGAAAAGTAATGAATGCTGTACTACACTTCAAAGTGACACAGATACATGACACTATTTTTCGACATAGTCTCCTTGTCCCTTTAAACAACGGTGAGAACGTTCTGCCAATTGTTCATTAGCCGACGGAGCCATTAGAGAATATTCACGTGAACATCCTGGTCACTGGAAAGTCTCTTCCCCCTCTCTCCAGCTGTTCTTTCAGCTTGCTGAAAACACGGAAATCGCAAGGTGTAAAATATGAACTCTTCCGATCAGTATCGACCACTTCTATGCGGTCTTGGTCAAAGTTTCAGTGCCATTTCACTGCAACTAGACGTGGCATTGCTTTTGGTCCAAATTCCGTCAGAATTTAACGGTGATTCTGCGACCAATTTAGACGTTCTGCAAATAGGACTCGTCCTGTCCCATGTACTTCAACTGTGGATTATGTTTCCAGTTGCCGCGCCGTTTCACTCCCACCCTGAAGCACCTGTTATCCATACCGCAACAGATCTGTGTCTGCAGGAACATGTGCTCCGTTCTTACAATGTGCCACTCCTGTTGCACAATGGTCTAACCGTGGGATCCCATACGTAACATACTTTCTGAAGGCCCCTCATACCAGAATGTGTTTAGAGAATATATTTTCATTATGGGCTTGACATCATTTATGCGTATGATGTCCGCATGCATGTTGTTTTGAATGTTGTGCTCTATAGGAGTTTTTTTGGAAGTTTTTGTATGTCCATCCTTGTGCCAAGAGGTCTGGGGGACTAAGGGCGTTAACTATGGTAAGAAAATGAAACACCTACAGCCGTCCTTATGTTGTCATTTATTGTGTAGCTACCAGTTTCGGCGCTTCAGTGCACCACCTTCAGGCCTTAGTTGATGTTGAATGGGTTGTCACGATCCATATACACGACGCATCAGTGGCCAGCAGCTGGTTTACGCCGACTACCTGTAACTGTTATGTCGTCTCTCCAACCTCCAACTGTCAATTAACAGTCAACTGTCAACAGCTGACCGTTGATGGTTGGAGAGACGACATCACAGTTACAGGTAGTCTGCGTAAAGCAGTTGTTGGCCACTGATGCTTCGTATATACACCGAAGAGCCATAGAAACTTGTACACCTGCTTAATATCGTGTAGGGCACCCGCGAGCACGCAGAAGTGCGACATCATGACGTGGCGTGGACTCGACTAATGTCTGAAGTAGTGATGTCCATAAATCCGTAAAGGTAAGAGGGGGTTGGAGATCTCTTCTGAACAGCACGTTGCAAGGCATCCCAGATATGCTCGATAATGTTCATGTCTGGGGAGTCGGATGGCCAGCGGAAGAGTTTGAACTCAGAAGAGTGTTTCTCGAGCCACTCCGAAGCAATTCTGGAAGTGTGACATGAGTGGAAGTAGGTGATCAGATAGGATGCTTACGTACGTGTCACCTGTCAGAGTCGTATCTAGATGTATCAGGGGTCCCATATCGCTCCAACTGCACACGCCCCGCACCATTACAGAGTCTCCACCAGCTTGAACAGTCCCCTGCTGACATACAGGGTCTATGGATTCGTGAGGTTGTCTCCATTAACGTGGACGTCCATCCGCTCGACACAATTCGAAACGAGATTCGTCGGACCAGGCTACATGTTTCCAGTCATCAACAGACCGATGTCGGTATTGATGGGTTCAGTCGAGGCATAAAGCTTTGTGTGGTGCAGTCATCCAGCGTAGCCTACATGACTGGGCCTTCGTTGAATGGTTCGCAAGCTGACACTTGTTGATGGCCAAGCATTGAAATCTGCAGCAATTTGAGGGAAGACTGTACTTCTGTGACGTTGAATGATTATCTTCAGTCGTCGTTGGTCCCGTTCTTGAAAGATCTTTTTCTGGCCGCAGCGATGTGGGAGATTTGATGCTTCACCGGATTCATGATATTCACGGTACGCTCGTGGAATGGTCGTACGGGAAAATCACAACTTCATCGCTAACTCGGAGCTGCTGTGTCACATCGCTCGTGCGCCGACTATAACACCGCGTTCAAACTCGCTGATATCTTGGGAACATGTCATTGTTGCAGCAGTAACATATCTAACAACTGCGCCAGACAGTTGTTGTCTTATATAAGCGTTGCCGACTGCAGCGCCGTATTCTGCCTGTTTACATATCTCTGAATTTGAATACGTATGCCTATACTAGTATCTTTGGCGCTTCTGTGTATGAACGAGGGCAGTTCAATAAGTAATGCAACACATTTTTTTTCTGAAACAGGGGATATTTTGTTCAGCATTGAAATACACCAGGTTATTCCCCAACCTTTTAGCTACACAACACTATTTTTCAACGTAATCTCCATTCAATGCTACGGCCTTACGCTACCTTGAAATAAGGACCTGTATGCCTGCACGGTACCATTCCACTGGTCGATGTCGGAGCCAACGTCGTACTGCATCAATAACTTCTTCATCATCCGCGTAGTGCCTCCCACGGATTGCGTCCTTCATTGGGCCAAACATATGGAAATCCGACGGTGCGAGATCGGGGCTGTAGGGTGCATGAGGAAGAACAGTCCACTGAAGTTTTGTGAGCTCCTCTCGGGTGCGAAGACTTGTGTGAGGTCTTGTGTTGTCATGAAGAAGGAGAAGTTCGTTCAGATTTTTGTGCCTACGAACACGCTGAAGTCGTTTCTTCAATTTCTGAAGAGTAGCACAATACACTTCAGAGTTGATCGTTTGACCATGTGGAAGGACATCGAACAGAATAACCCCTTCAGCGTCCCAGAAGACTGTAACCATGACTTTACCGGCTGAGGGTATGGCTTTAAACTTTTTCTTGGTAGGGGAGTGGGTGTGGCGCCACTCCATTGATTGCCGTTTTGTTTCAGGTTCGAAGTGATGAACCCATGTTTCATCGCCTGTAACAATCTTTGACAAGAAATTGTCACCCTCAGCCACATGACGAGCAAGCAATTCTGCACAGATGGTTCTCCTTTGCTCTTTATGGTGTTCGGTTAGACAACGAGGGACCCAGCGGGAACAAACCTTTGAATATCCCAACTGGTGAACAATTGTGACAGCACTACCAACAGAGATGTCAAGTTGAGCACTGAGTTGTTTGATGGTGGTCCGTCGATCATCTCGAACGAGTGTGTTCGCACGCTCCGCCATTGCAGGAGTCACAGCTGTGCACGGCCGGCCCGCACGCGGGAGATCAGACAGTCTTGCTTGACCTTGCGGCGATGATGACACACGCTTTGCCAAACGACTCACCGTGCTTTTGTCCACTGCCAGATCACCATAGACATTCTGCAAGCGCCTATGAATATCTGAGATGCCCTAGTTTTCCGCCAAAAGAAACTCGATCACTGCCCGTTGTTTGCAACGCACATCCGTTACAGATGGCATTTTAACAGCTCCGTACAGCGCTGCCACCTGTCGGAAGTCAATAAAACTATACGAGACGAAGCGGGAATGTTTGAAAATATTCCAGAAGAAATTTCCGGTTTTTTCAACCAAAATTGGCCGAGAAAAAAAAAGTGTTGCATTACTTATTGAACTGCCCTCGTATTGTGACAACCAGTTCAGTATCAACTAAGGCCTGAATATGGTGCACTGAAGCGCCGAAACTGATAGCTACACAGTAAATGACAATATAAGGACAGCTGTAGGTGTTTCATTTTCTTACAATTTCTTCGAAGTGGTGACTTCAGGTTTGATCTGACGCTGCCTTCGACAATGAAGTGTTTGTGGGCCGTTGGTAATACGTAGTCGGTAACAACCGGTGTAACCATCAAAAATTTATATGAGCATTGACTGAAATAATCTTTAACGTTAAAAATAGTGTACTCATTGATGATCTGTGCCAGTAACGTGGCAAACAAAAATAATCTCACTCATTCTCACCTACCATAAATAATTTATAATATATCAGTTCTAAGTCTATTTAATTCCAACATGACAAACATTACGCACATTGTAAAAAATAATGGCGAAAACGCAGATCAACTAAATTTTCATGCATCTGCGTTACCTCATTGTTGACGGTATTTCATTGTAGCTGGTTGTAGAACAACTTCACTCGGGCATCCCGGATTTTTGAATAAATGGACATACATGACGTCATATAATCATTTCTGATTTGGATGGTAAGTAGAGCTACTGATTAAATTTTCAGCAAATACAACGTTTATTTCTGGCCTTCACAATACGTTTCCTCTAACCTCAACTCCATCTTCCAAATCACACCTACCACTTCTACTACATTACCCGTGCTGTAAAAAATGAATGTGGTGGGAAGAGATAGTGTGAAAACAATAAACATAATAAAAAATTAACACAACTGATGAGCGAAATTGTTTTGGTATTTACTACAAATTTTGTTGACGCTCCCATTAAATATTTTTGGGTTACAGATTTAAAATAGTTCTTCTAGTTACAAGAAATTTACGATAAGAAGGAAATACTGATATTACCAAACAAAATGATTTGGATACGACAAAGACCCGCACATTAGTAATTCCTATAAGAGAGGAAGTCACAAAGTTTTAATTACGACATCGAAATAAACGAAGTTACGTAATTAATCATGTGTTGGTTGACACATACATGTCAGCAGTTCTGTTACACATTGAAATCCCTATGCTACCGTATCGCAGCGCATGGTTGGAGGAGCACAGATGAAAGGGCGTGTAATATCTCTTTATATTCTACTAATTATCCCTGCACAATTCGAAGAGTGAATTACGTTTCCTACTTGACCATCTATATACTCGCAGAATCGATGCGCAAAGTACTACAGTGCTATTACTATTCCATGAGCGCATAAATACTCTTTGAAATATTCTCTCTGATGTGTTGAGAGAACTTCTAGGATCTTCTCCGTGCCGAATAGCTGCATTGAATAACTGTAATTTTGCTATCGAGATTACTGGAAGAAAGAGATTGGAAATATATTGTATGCTACTCAAGAAAATATATATTGAGCATTTATATCAAAGGTGCGTAAGGAATTTCATTATATATGTATCCTCTAATTGGAAATTTTCACGGAGGTGTCGTGTCGTTGGTAATCAGAAAGGAACTTCCGATGAATTGGAATCGAACCTGTAGTTATTAGATCCAAGAGCTCCACTGTTTCATCGGATAATTAAACTCTATCAAAGCAAACTTTTCACTTGATCTGAGGTTTCCCGACTGACTACACAACGCAAGAAACACCAAGACATTTTATTTACACAGGACTGCAGATCGCTTCGAATCATCCAGAATGCGGACAAGGAGAGTCATCGTCCGATTCTGATTAAACAAGTAAAGCTTAATTATAACTTACTTGAGCGACTGTGATGACTGTGATATGGCTGCTTATGAATGCGATCATTAATAAAATACTAATAACTAACTTTCCTCCTCACCAGCAACCAGTATAAACACAATATTAATTAAAATTATAGGCGCACCCTATCTTCACTTTAGCAAAAGGCTACGTCACTTTGTTTTCACTCCCATAGCGGAATGCTACGGTACTGTGTCGCGTGGTTTTAATGTGTACCAGTACTGCAGACGTGCTCAATAACATAAAATGTCTGACAGGTAGCGAAGAAATTTTTAAATCTAATTTCAAATCATTTATCCTGGACTACTCTTTCTATTACACTGCCGAATTTCTACTTTAAAAACTTAAAGGCAATTAAAAAAGGAAAAACTTGTTCTTAAGTGTAGCTGCATGAGTAGGGAAAAAATGCTAATATGTTCATTTATGTTAACACTGATTATGAATGCAATCCTGTAAACTGACTCGTTCCACAACATTTCGATAAAAGAATCGTTCATATGATTTTTGGGAAATGTAACTAACTAACAAGTAAAAAATTAATTATGAAACTTAACTATTTTCGAGGTGATGATTAAAAATTTATGACTAGCTCTCGTGTAGGTATTATCAAAAAAATTACTTGAATGCGACAGAATCAGACACACATTTGTAATTAGTAGAAAA
This sequence comes from Schistocerca piceifrons, assembly GCF_021461385.2. Taxonomy (NCBI): domain Eukaryota; kingdom Metazoa; phylum Arthropoda; class Insecta; order Orthoptera; family Acrididae; genus Schistocerca; species Schistocerca piceifrons. Next base: position 531,715,146 of record NC_060144.1, on the reverse strand, counting down.
CTGCGCTCTAGGAAATGTAAATGAACGGTCTGGAAGCATACGACTGGAAAATCACAACATGAACATATCGATACCGTGTGGTGAAAATCAGTGAACTCACCGATACCATGCGAAACGAATCCCCAACCCGTGAAAATATTACACGGAGCACAAAGACCGTAACTGACCTTGTTCTACAGGTAGCCGCCGCTGTGGAGTTACGCATTTATTTAGCATAGCTAAAGAGATGCGCGCGCTATGACAATGATTAGGGGACGGCGACGGATAATTTTATATCTTAATACGGGTGCGTGGGACCAGGTGGAGCGAGCGGTCCGGGGCCGGGCGTGTCCGGCCGGTGGGCGAGGCCCGGCTTGCGCCTTCTAATTACCTCACAGTATTCAATTAGCCCGTAATAGGCCGGGAGGGACCGCATCTGCTCTCCAGTTAGCCATCGATGCCTTATCATTAACGAGACATGACATTAGCCCAAGGTCGATGGCTATCGCCGTAATTGTGGCTTACCATCTCGTGACGGGCCGTCGGCCGGCCGGTGCGAGCACAGCCTCCGTGCGATGGCCGCCGGGCAGGAAACGAGCGAAACGGGAAAAAACGAGAAAATAAGTTACCGCCGCGGCACGGCCGCCGACTCTGCAATTAAGCTGTTGCTGTCACGTCGCCTCGCGGCCCGTGACGGCTGCTGTTGGGACAACGCGGACCGGTGTAAGCGCGGGTTCCGCACGCGCATTGCCTCGCTAATGAAGCTTATTCCGGCTTATGCAACTGTTTTTGTGTTGCGAGGTTGACTCCTCTGGCAGGACCAGGCTTAATTAGAAAGATGGTATCTTGCAGATCATCCTCGGTGTGTCTGAAAAGGGGGGGGGGGTTGCGTCTGGAGGTAGAGTTCATCGGTACCTTCACCCTCTGTTGCCAGAGTCTAGGAGGACGTATACTACACTTAGGCAAAGATTTCAGACTGAAGAACGAAAAAGAAATTTGTGGGTTTTTGCGTGAAAATTAGATTGGTTTTAGGAGAGGTAGATGAATAGGAGACGCAGTTATGCAACAGACTTACACCAGTCCTTCGGCTCTACAAACTGGTGGAAGATTTTTGAATTCCTAGGAAAAATAACACACAACCATGTACAAGCCCCTATGAATGTGAATCACAGGCTGTGGATACAGCAGAAAATAACAGAATACGTGTTTAATACGCGTTGTTTCAGAAGGATAATAAAACGTAAATCAAGAAATGAGAGAATCGCCAAGGAAAGAAGTCTATAGAAATCGCAGGAGGGGCAGGATGATAGGACGTGTGTCAAATAACTTCTGAGGCACTAGAGGGAACTGTGGAGAACGAATACTGTGAGGGAGCACGGAGACTAAATGGTTCAAATGACTCTGAGCACTATTGGATTTAACGTCTAAGATCATCAGTCCCCTAGAAAGTAGAACTACTTAAACCTAACTAACCTAATGACATCACACACATCCATGCCCGAGGCAGGATTCGAACCTGCGACCGTAGCGGTCGCGCGGTTCCAGACTGTAGCGCCTAGAACCGCTAGGCCACGGAGACTAAAACATGTAGAATTAACGGTTGAGAAAGTTGGATGTAAGTGCTACACCGAGTGCACCCAAAGTGCTGTCCCATTAATTCATTTAGACAACTGAAGCCACACAAATAAATAAATTAAATTAAATTAAAATAATAGCAAATGCTGTTAGTTCACAGCCATCATAGTGGACCTCGCACTTGGGCTTGAATTTCATTACCAGCCGAATATTTTTATATGTAAACAATGACGTGAAGCGTTAGCGTGACGGATACTGAGCTGTTTTTGTGCAATACAGAAGAAAAAAGGTGTGTCTGCCAAATCCATAAGGACGAGAATCGGAATAACAAGCAGAGTGAAAGGCTGCTTCAGCATCCAGTTTGCGGCCGATGCTGTAACTACGTATAGTCTAAAAACTCAAGTACGTACTACGCTAATTGAAAATGGTTGAGAGACCAAAACGGCTATTAGCTTAAATAAAAATACGTAACAAAATGCATGGATTCTGTATTTATTAAAATAAGTATTAATCTTCGAAACATGTAGTGGGGCGTGTAATACAGTAAATATGAATGTTAACAGAAATTTGTACTTCCAGTTGATTTTCATAATGTTCACGGTCGTGCGCAATGTAACATGTACCTATTTTTTGTTTCTCTGAGTTAATAATGACTCAATTGATCATATGTTTATAACACATATCCTGTTGACAGAGTGAATGACTTAACTTGTAGTTCTGTTGAATGAAATGTTCTCGGGCTTCCACACGCGTCGTGTGGTCAGAACACAACGAGTTTTCGGGCAAGCACTTCTTGTCCACGGTCAAGTGGTATGGCTGTCCATGAGCTGCTCGTACCCCCTTACATACTCTTAGTTGTTGGCTGTGACGACACTTGTTCATGGCATTGCCATATACGGGAGTACGTTGACTCGGCGTTCAATGTGTCCGCTTCATCCTCGTGATCGCTGGACCCAACGCTGCGCTGACAAGTGAGTTGCAGGTCGTCAAGATCAATCGTTCACGAGGCTGAAGCGGGCACATCGAAAGCCGAATCGAGGTATGTTCGTACATGACAATGCCGGGAACAACAGCGACGTCACACCCCGCAAATAGCGTTTGTATTCATCACCATTACCAGCAGCAATTTGGCAATCATATCACTTGGAAATCGTAAATGAGAGCTTCGTTAACAGCTAGTGGCATTTTAACCATTTGATGCGGATGGCAAACGACGTTATTAGCCTTTGATAGTGTTCAAGATGCAGACTTCTAGAGACAGCAATTCGACAATGCCTAAACTAAAGTGGGTAGTCTTAGACAGCACCGCCAACCTGTGTTTTATACAAAAAAACCCTAACAAAATAAACCAGCGTGTGCACTGTGATCATATAGGGTGCTTATAATGCGTTGAATTGACTACTTGGTGCTACAATGTTTCATTCCATGCATTCATTTATTTCCCTGTTCTGAGAACTGCTAAATGGAAAGAACCGCAATTATTGGCACATGATCCACAGTAGTTTGCAAGCGCTATAGGAGTTCAAAGGGCCTGCTTGCTGACGCTATTTATAACCGTTGTGGAACCTCACACGACATTAATTTCTCACAAGGTTTGGAAATCCTTCGAACTGGTCCGTTGCTTGCTGTACGCCTTCCACTTCAGTCTCTCTTTAGCCTGCATATTCTTCCGGTCGTAATACTATTCAATAATGCAAATTATTTCAGCTGTTGTAACATTTCCTCCATATATGTGTCTGGCGACTCGGTAGCTTTTAATTCAAAAAAGGTAGCTTCTCTATCATTTTCGAACAATATTATTGTTTTTCTTCTCTCTTTCTCGCTCTCTAGCTTCTCACTGTGATGTAGCAGCCAGTGGTCTCAAAAAATTGTTCAGTGTCTGCTTTCGTTGCAATTACATGAGGATGATATTGATGACGCTTTGTATTTGTGGCGGACGTTAGCACGTCATTTGTTCATTTGCTACTCTGCGGCTACTATTGTTAAGAGCTGTTGCTGTTGTATTCTTCGTGCCGAAGACTGGACTGATGCTGTTCTTCACGCTAGCCTGTGCTGTGGAAGTACCTTCATCACTACATAATTTCTGCATACTGTATTCACCTGTACTTACTTACGATATAGCTCCCTCTAAAACTATTGCTCCTGCTCCCTCCAAACACATCCCTCCATTACCAAATCTACTACTTTTTGATGTCTCATTATCGTGCCCTATCAAGTTACCTTCTTCTAGTCATGTAGTGCCATAAACTCGTTTTCTCCCCGCTCTGCTTCAGTAACTCTTCATCAATTATCCGATCTACTCATCTAATCTTCAGAATACATCTCTTCCACCCAGTTTTTAAATCTTCTGGTCTCTTTCTGTCTATACTGCCTATCGTCCACGTTTTGCTTCTGTATAAGTCTACATTGCAGACAAAATTGGGAGAAAGAACTTCCAAACAATTAATTCGTATTTGATGTTGATCATTCACATTATTCAGAAAATTCTACAACATAGTTAGGAATTGGGTAATGTATATACGATGTTCTGCAGATGTTGAAATGGAGAAGGAAGAAACAAAAACGAAAAAAAACTTAAGCAAAGTAAAAGAGTAAGGGGGTCACTATGGCGTCCTATTTGTGTGTTGCCTGGTTGTTCTTCACTTCCATCTTGATTTTAGATGTTTCGGATAATTTCCAGCCATTCCCTCCTTTTGTTTAAAGTCTTCAAAGAAATTTCGAGCATTTCAGAGGTATAGCAAGCGACACAGAAAGCACGTTTCCACTAACTCATTCGTGTTGTAAAACATGTTGACATTGTATTCGTTTTCACTTCTGGTAACAATTATTGCTCACCAGGATTATCGCGACATGTGGCTGAAGAGACGTTTTTGCTACTTACTTCACGTGTCAACACAACTCCACATGTAGATTTATCGATACTGAGAGCGATCAGGAACCACCCGAGAGAATTTAGAAGAAGTGTTATGATTTTGTCACTTCCCACCGGGGAGCAAGTTGCAGATGGACTCGTCCTAAAGAGAACATCGTCCTCTAGCGGAGTTTTTCCAGGCGCAGGCGGCTGGTCCCATTCCAGGTGTTGATGGTGCTGCGGCGGGAGGCGGTCGTTTTTGGCCTTTAGGACCGCAGGAAAGGGTTCCCGCAGATGGGTGTATACCCTCCAATAAAACTAAACGCCGCTTGGGCCTCCCTCGTGTTAACCGCCCAAAGCGGGACGGTTGGGCGACGGAAAACGAGCTCCAGGAATTCAGCGTCATTTGATTGCCCTACAGGTAGGAGACGGGTGGATTACTTACGCAGCTAGTCATATCGTCAGTCCTTTTTTGAGGTGAGTTAATGAAATCTAGTTCATAGTGTGTGCAGAAATACTTTTATTTTATGTTATCATCTAACTTCCAATTTTACCATTCTCATGTACCCCTGCTAAATAGTCTTTATGTACTGCAGTCCAGATGATGTAAATGCTGAAGAACAGGGCCGATCAGCGCTTAACGAAATATGTGGAACTCTGAGGTCCAACAGATCTCGGTCATTATCTGGGGATCTTAATGTGGATTCAGGGAACCTAATTGCACGTACTGCTGGATACTGTTAATTTCGGTGGGACGCAAGCAAAAGGAGCTTACATGTATGTCGGAAGGGGTGGGAGATTTAAGCGAAGAAACGTACCCGATAGTGATTTGATTTTCGGCTAGTAACGGCTATATTTTAACACGTATCGTCAACTAGACTCACAACCTATTGAAACTCCAGCTAGAAGCTCTTTGTAACAATAAGGAGAAAATGCAGGCGATGGTTGAGATACCGAGGACAATGAAACTGCTCGGTAATTATATACATCAAAAGTATTGCAACCACTAGCATGCTGCACCGAAGCAAATAAATTAGTGTACGCTGTAGATGTCTGTATTACAAAGCAGACAGTTCATAATTACCGGATTTTTTTGATGTTTTAGGTATTAAGCATCAATGTAATCTCCCACTTTTAACTGGACCAAATTTTATCGATTGTTCATTGCCGAAAAACACAATTATCCCTTCAGTGAAGTACCTGTGCCTGTTTCTACAGGTGACCATATATCACCATAAAACTGCATGGAAACAGTATTCACACAGAGCCTAAACCACAAGAAATGAACGTTTTACTAGTTACAGAAAGTTTAAGTTTCTTTATTATTACATTCTAAAATCATTTCGCTCTCTTACATACTGTAAAACCATGGCGAAGACTAATTACGAATATTATAGTTTTTCCTGGGGCAAATTATAAGGGTTATTTATGTAATATCAACTGACTAGAATCACGCTTTCACCTCTATCAGTATTGGGCATTTCTGTAATCGTATTATTGGTTTCTATATTTCTAAATCATTTTTTCGTCTTAGTGGTATGTCATTCCTCTTTATATTTACTCATAGTACATCCACAAAACTCATACTCTTTAAGTCGTGAAACTAATGTGACATCCATCTGGAACCAACGTTTCTCTTAGATAACTATTCACCTAGTAGGTATCAACATTTCCTTCTGTTACGGCTACGGCGTCAACTTTTTCACACAGTTTTGCTATCCGACCGCGAGGACCATATCGTAGTTCTACTCCAAGCTTTAGTTACATAGTTGCACTTTTTGGACGAGATTAATCTTCAAGTTTATCATGGAAATGTTTGGGTTCAACTATGCATTTGTCAATATGGAAAATGAAGGAGCTGCTGTCAAATAAATACTCATGAACTGTGAACGATGGTTGCACACCGCCCAAAGCAAAGAATTTTATGACGCCACAGTATTTCGGTTTATCCATTTCAACGAAACACGAACATTACGATTACCGTAAGATGCCGTATACTGGAAGATGAATAGATTAAATGCACACGAAGCGACGTTTACCAGTATAACAAAAACTGAATGTATGTACCAGGATGGGATCTATCCATCTTGCCATAACATCTGCCACGGTCTTCTCTCCGTGGTCGCTGGTCGTAGTCGACGCGTTGTGGGGAACTCGCTTAGGAATCATTACCGTTAGTTTCTCATGGCCGGAAACCTTCAAATCCTGCGGAGTGAGGATGATATTACTCCTACATTTTCATACCCATAATTTAACACGTTTCCCTTCAGATACATTGTTACCTCTGTCTTCACCTTTTCTTAAATTTGTTGTTCGATATTGTTACACACTTAGGCTACGGAGTCTTGAAAAAAATTTACTTTAACACGGCACATATCATGTACCACGAATGCTACAAAGCCTATAAGTGTTTCACAACACAAATAGCCATTGTCACTTCTCACAAATGTGTGAATCCTAGGTCATGTCACAAACTCACACTTAGCGTTTCTTGAAGCACCTCCACGAAGGTCTTTATCATAATGAGAAACATCAGAGATCCAATGTTAAAAAGTCTGCCGGCCGGTGTGGCCGAGCGGTTATAGGCGCTTTAGTCTGGAACCGCGAGGCCGCTACGGTCGCAGGTTCGAATCCTGCCTCGGGCATGGATGTGTGTGATGTCCTTAGGTTAGTTAGGTTTAAGTAGCCCTAAGTTTTAGGGGACTGATGACCTCCGATGTTAAGTCCCATAGTGCTCAGAGCCATTTGAACCATTTTTTTAAGTCTTCCCTTAAGTAAATAATCATCATTTCTACAGAGCAACTGCACGTTGTTTAGGTGCGTTCCGGTTTTCAAGAAGAACACGGGCACTTATTAAGCCAGTGAAACTACAAACTTCACCACTCTGACATTGCCCGATGCACAGTCAACAAGTGCACAGTATGAAAATAAAAAAAATATACGCAATATATTATCTACCTACAATGAATTAGTTAGGTGTGATTTTACGATAGAAATAGAAAAAAATAATTTCATCTTTTACTATCGTACTGTATGTAAACAATGTAATAAACATAATTTCGCTGTCTACCTGTTTGGATGCTACAATTTATGTGAAGTCAACGAATCCCAGCAGTATAAGCAGGCGTACGTACGGTCTATGATACTGCAACAATCCGCCCCCCCCCCCCCACCTCCGCCCCCACTCATACTAAACTTCCACAAATGTCTCAGTTTTGCCGATGTATCAGTAGATGATGATATAAGGAGCGTACACTATATGTAGCCACGCTTTCCCACCGAGTTTTGCGATAATGAAGCCAGTCCGTCCTTGAACTGACTTAGCGAGCCGCCGCGTAAGAATTCTTCCTGCCTGTTACGTGGAGATGCTCTCGTAGTTTTACGTCCGCTTGCAGAGCCGTAGCAGCGGTGTCGGATTCTGAAAGTACACTACTACTGTCTATGTTTTACGTAATGAAGTGGGAAAGAGAATCTTTCGTGCAAATAATTTTTGCACGGGATGCCATTGTGGTGTTTACACTGATTATAAGCTAACTGTTAACAGTACGAGAGCAGGGTCTGCCTCATGACTAGGTCGAAAGGCATACTATCGACGACTGCCGACTATGGCGCACAATCTGCTGCTTGAGCGTAAAGTCATCTGATGCTTGAGCATAAAGTCGTATAGTTCATATAAGATCGTACATTTTCGGTTATGCCAAGGTTATTCATTTTGTTTTGGTTGGCAGGAGAGCCAACACCGGGTTACTAGAGGAGGCCGAAAGGCACGCGTTTTAGCTCACGCAGGCTGGCGTGAGGTCTGGAACAGGTCAAGGAAATTAGAATTTAGAAAAACGGACATAGCTGGTGGAATACTTAACTAATCCGTTAGTGAAGGACGTCGGTCTTGCCGGTACATGATTCACAATATCAATGGTAACTGATAATGGCGCCTTGCTAGGTCGTAGCAATGACGTAGGTGAAGGCTATGTTAAACTATCGTCTCGGCAAATGAGAGTGTATTTTGTCAGTGAACCATCGCTAGCAAAGTCGGTTGTACAACTGGGGCGAGTGCTAGGAAGTCTCTCTAGACCTGTCGTGTGGCGGCGCTCGGTCTGCAATCACTGACAGTGGCGACACGCGGGTCCGACGTATACTAACGGACCGCGGCCGATTTAAAGGCTACCACCTAGCAAGTGTGGTGTCTGGCGGTGACACCACACATTTATTTATTAATATCAACATTTCTCACCATTGTAAAATTACTGAAAGGTGGTATTAATGACCCGTAGATTCTTCATAATGTCTGAGCGACAAAAGGCAACTTCTGTTAGCAAGTATTCATTAATAACAATTATTGATTCGTGCCGTTCGTTGTTCTTTCCTTAATCATGAGCTTTGTGTATTAAGACAATTAACTGTGACTGACGGTTATAAAGCAAGGGACGTCGTCAATACGAATAATAAATTAAATGAGAAGTGTAGATGACAAACGCGAAGGTCATGAAAGAGCAAATTAGTTTTATTGATTTACCCTGAACGGGTAGGGTATTCTTTCTCTGAGAACAGAACTAGAATAATCTTTCCACACTGGTAATAAAGTTCAACATAAAATACGGAATAAGGAATGTATCAGAAACACACAGATTCCCGCAAGCACAACTCGCACATGGCCACTGTCTGGGCACTTCGGTGGCCAGAGACAGTGATCACATGCGTGGGAGTTGTGCCAGCACGAATGTGTGTGTGTGTTTCCTGCTTTGAAAGAAGGCATTTTGGCCGAAAGATAACATATTTAGCAGTCATATTGTTGTGCTCGTCGACGAAACAACAATTTGCCCTTCTCATAATACTGTCGTTATTCCACCGGCAGCTGTGCCTGAGCAGTTCTAGACGCTTCAGTACAGAACCGCGCTGCTGCTACGATTGCTGGTTCGAATCCTGCCTCGGGCATGGATGTGTGTGATGTCCTTAGGTTAGTTAGGTTTAAGTAGTTGTAAGTCTATGGGACTGATAACCTCAGATGTTAAGTCTCATAGTGCTTAGAGCCATTTGTCGTTATTCCATGCAGAATTTTCTATTGTTGGAATAACTAAGGAGTAGTAAGTAATAATAAATAGCCAAAGTAAGGTGTGCATAACGTAAGATGTGGCAACCACAAGAAATCTTACACATTCTGAAGGGGCGGATCTTGTGCTGTACGCTTTAGAAAATATTGTAACAGAGGAATCAATAAAAAGAGTTTGTGGTTCTCACTTGACAGTGTAGACATAAGGTAGGATGCATAGGTCACAATCTGGAAATCTCTCGTTATACTTCAAAGGAATGTCATTTAAATACACTTGAAGAAATTAAAATGTTTACTGACCAAAAAAGCATCGGTTCAACAAAGTGATTCCTTTGAAAAGGCTGTTTTCGGAGGATTTTCTCATATCTACAGATGTCTCTATTCACTGTTGTTTGCCTTTCTCCTTTGTTAGAGTTACTTCTTCTGCTGGCTCGCTCTTGTCTAATAGTGGCTTCTCTTCACATTTCATACATATTGACTGTGTATAGCACACTTGCGACCACTGCTGAACAGTTTGCCAATAAATGTTGCCTTCAGTTCCAACAATGTAACAGACAGGCTTACAGTGTGATTGCCTCCCGTGGCCTGAAGTCGTACTTTGACGACGCACAATGTTTCATATTCAAGAGCGTATAATTGTGTACAGATGCTAGTTTTATTTGGTAATCAGTTTACTTGTATTCTACTAATCCTCCTTTTGACTTTATTTTTAACTTGATCATCTGATGATTAATTGCTAAGAAATTAAACGCGGTAACGATATCTATTTGTGGGACCTGATAATGAAATACAAAAAACGAAAATTTGGTCTACAAAACCGTCAACATATGCTACCCATTTAAGAAAAGCTGGAATAGTAGCAAAGTGAGCACCATTAGATATGGGTGATAATTGAATGTCGAAGCATATGTTGCAAGATCTCGTGAGAGTAGTTGAATTACAAGTAACATTACTCAGTAACGGGATTTGGAAATGAATTTAAAGGAAACAATATAGTCGTTTATTAAAAAGTGTTACGTGCTTTACCGGTGATAGTTGTACAAAACGTCGTTAGAGAGTGTGAAGTTGAACTACAGAGGTATACGAGTAAATGAGTCATTACTCGATAACAAGGAAGGTAGGAAGACCAGGGTTAAGCCGTCGGCAAAAGGGAAAGAGTTACGTAATCATGACGTGGCACTCTACGATTGTTGTGACGCCACTTCGGGTTTTTCACTTTGAGGACCAATTTCGTCACGTGAAACACAAAATAAGTTGTGTGACATTTCGACACCGTCCGCCTCTGGTAGCTAAGTGGTCAGCGCGACGGAATGTCATACCTACTGGCCCGGGTTCAATTCCCGACTGGGTCGGAGATTTCTCCGCTCAGGGACTGGGTGTTGTGTTGTCCTTATCATCATCATTTTATCCCCATCGACAAGCAAGTCGCCGAAGTTACGTCAACTCGAAAGACTTGCACCAGGCGAATCGTCTACCCGACGGGAGGCCCTAGCCACACGGCATTTCCGCACTTCCATTTCGACACCGTGACACGTCAAGTAGAACCTATAAGAAGTCATAACGCTCCCTAGGTCACAAGCACAAAGCAAGATGCCACAATGTATTTGCCAGCAGTAGCCCACACTCGGTTGTTTTTATGTTATACGTTACATCCAGTGAATATACATGCTGTTTCTACGCACCAGCACATTTGAATGTCTCGAGAACGATTGGTACGATCTGTTGTAGTAAAATGAAAGGAAATGTCAGATTGGTGGTGAAAGACTTTCCGCACTTAGTTATTTTCGCATTACAACTCGCGTGTTATGAGAGTAAGCCGTTGTAAGGCAATGACCCATGATTCATGAGAGTGTGTTGCTCTTGTTAGGATTTGTTATAATTAAATGTCTATTAACAACATTTTGGCTATTAAAGCCTTCACGAGAGTGAACAACAAAATACAATCTGTCGGGAGTCATGTGCTCGATTTGGTGAACTTTTACAAGCTGGTGACCTTACTAAGTTGACACGTAACTTTCGTTTTTGTCATATTATATGTTCGCAGATATTGGAAGTTTTTGTTTGTGTATTCCACGCACATCCATTTTTGTGAACCAACTGTAGGCTTTGCAAGCCAAACAAAGCCGATAACTGCCGCTGGTGAGAGCTGAGAGTGAGAAATCACGTTAACTGGCACCTGCCGTTTGCCGAAGGTGTTGTCTCTCGTGACGCTGGCTATCCCATCTGTATGCACGCCAACGTTAGCTGCCTTAGCGTCCCATCGACGACGAGACCAGTAGTGAAGGAAGTCAAACTTGGAATGTAGAGGGCATTTGCTAGGCGCTCTTTAAAGGAACCACTTGTCTCAAGCGGTTCTCTCGAATATCTAAATGTGGATATCTGGACAGGGACTTAAAATCCTCTTCTTCCAAGGTCCAGTGTCTTAACCGCTGCAGTACCTCGCTCGATCTTGACTGGACTTGATTAGCAGCTGAGGGTAGTAGCGATACATCGACATCTCGCATAAAAAATATATCTGCGTCCATTAAAATGTTCGGAGTGAGCGTGGAGTACCATTGTGTTTGATGCCGCGATAAACATGGGCTGTCAGCCTAACCGTCAAGCAGTGAATCTGACAATGCGGCCAGGTACAAACAAGACAGAGGGGAGAATTAACAACACAATATGCAAGTGAGCTTAGACGGAGTGAACAAAAGCCAGGCTAGCGCTAGCACGCAAATGACCTCGGACTCTGCGTGGCCAAAGTAGGGAACTTACGATTCCTGACTCGGCTGATTACGGTGGAGTCAGGGATCACTTAGACTCGCAACTGCAAACAAATCCTCGACTGACAAGCCGAATTTGCAGGGTATATCAAAGTCGCCATTTTCCTTTAGCCCAAATTGAATGTGGCATCTACCGTGTTTCATCTCTAGCTACGTGTCATATGTATAGCTGAAGTTTTTGGGTGTTTACTGCTCGATAGTAATATATAAGCATACAAGGAATAAATTTATTCCATGTTGTAAGGAATTTATTATGGGAGTTTTATAGAGCATATAAATGGGATTAGAGTATATTCAAATAATTCGTACATATTTTTACATTTCTTTTACTTTTTCAGCAAATGGTTTTCGGCCGCGCTGTTTGAGGCGCCATGTCAGGGATTACGCAGCCGCTCCCGCCGGAGGTTCGAGTCCTCCCTCGGTCATGGGTGTGCGTTGCCCTTAGCGTTAAGTTAGTTTAAGTTAGCTTAAGTAGTGTGTTAGTCTATGGGCCGATGACCTCAACAAGTTGGTGCCTTACGAATTCACACACGTTTCAACATTTGAAATGATTTTTGAAATAAAAATATATCACCAAGATACTTTCAAAAGAAGAGGAAGACGCGAGCAAATTTCTCTTTTACTGCTCTGTTTATGCAGAAGAAGTTTATCTATTTTGTTTCTAAATCCATAAAAGGACATCGAAAGATGTGGAGAACATAGCTATCAACAATGAGCGATTCCTGACATAGTGTAAAAATATATGCCGCTCAACAGCTTAACACAGTTCAATAGTCATGAGACTATTTTTAAGGTTTTGTGCGACTGTCGCATCATAAAACTCAATACAGCTTGTATGATGTTACAAACGAAGCCGTCTGTCGCAACGATAACATTTCCAAGAATTAAAACGTGCCAATTTCAGTTACCATTTTAATCTGTAACTAGTGTGTAGTTACTCCTAATTTCTGAAGTGTGAGCGGAAGGAGGCAGAATGTTTATTACCCGTACAATGCTCAACGAGAAGAACAGTGCAGATTATTTGTTTGTACAATGGATTAATGGAAATCCTACTTTAGCGTCATATGGGAATAAAATACTGTGATACATGTAAGTTTTACTTTTGTATTTTCGAAATATTTTAAAAATAAACTTGACTTTCGAGTTGGTATTATCGTTCTTTTTTCGCTAAAATAAGTCACATTATTTTTATACCATTGTTATAGGTGCCCTGCGAGAAAAAATTACAGATTATACAAGATTTACAAACTGCTGCTCATAGAAAGGCTGCTAATAGAAAAGTTTTCGAAATCCAAACAACCCTATCTGCAGCATTTTCTGGAAGCAGAAGTGAAAATGATGACAATGATAATATTTAGAAAGGTATCAGCAAAGCATAAGTCGCAGCATCCCTTTAAATAAGTTAAGTAACGTAGGCCTGGAATTGCAAGCGTTCCTGGAAAGATATCCCGAAAAGTTTCAAATGAATCAACAATACGGAAAACTACCTTGGCAAAATTTATGAAGAGGTAAGTCAGAAAATGTATTTAAGGAAATTAATTTGTGTGTCAACAACGCCCACCCTCGTAACATTTTGAGCTTCAGAAAAACTTATCATTTATTTAAAACTTTTCTAGGCAACTCAAACTTCTTAACTATATTAACTACATATGAAACAACTGACTCCTGTGGGAGATTTATTGACAGTGTCGTTATGGTAAACGTGTCGGAATCTGCACCAGGAACACCCCATCTCACTGTCTCCAGGGTACTGGGAGAAATGAACGATTAAACGATTGCTGAGGTCGTTCGTGATGCATTACGTGTGTTGTGGCCTGCTAGAGATAGTTACAGATGCAGTAGCACACATAATTAAGGCTGGTAAAACTTCGCAGGTATTTTATCCCAAGGCACTTCATATGAATTGTTTAGCAGATGTTCGTCACTGGTTGGTAGAGGAAATTCGAGAAAATTTTCCAGGAGTAAATACCTTAATTTCCCCTGTGGAACATGTGTGAAGGCCCCATCAAGAGTGAGATTATTCACTGATATGATGCAGGATACTCATTTACAGGGGCAGTCGTCACAAGATGTGGAAAAAAGATTTAAGTAGTTCTGCATTGCAGTGATAATTCATGAAACGTTAAAAACATGCTCGACGTGACCGACAAAAATGCAGTGGCAAGTATCCCTGCTGCAGTTAGAAGATTCTCCATTTAACAAACTCTCAGACGCAATGACAAATATGGAAGAAAATGGGACGCCGTATCTTCTTCCCTACGGCTATACGAAACAGCTGTCACCAGAGACGAACCAGGAGAAAAAGGAAAGTGTTTTCGGAATAAAACTGAGAAAACTGCCGCATGGAATCCAGTTTTAATGTTTCTTTGGATGTGAATAAGGAGTCCTAGTGAAGCAGAGGGACTTTTCTCTTAATATTAAAACATTTTAAATGACAGATGGAAATCGTCTCTTCCAGAAAACTGTGAAAATATTCAACTATTTATTACAATAAAAACAACGAACGCTAAAACAGAAAGACAATAATAACTATTAATTTTGTTAATGACTGAGTTTAAGAATACAGTTATATTTTGATTAATTCATCAATACTGATAAATGTGAGCAAGCTGGAACCACGCATTTTATTTTGTATGCGTATGTTAAAGTTTTTAGAGAGTAGTTACCGTATTTTTAATGCGTAGACATTATATTCATACGTTGTAGCGCATATAAATTCGAGCTCCAGTTGTAAAAGCTCTGCATCACTATATTTGAGAAAGCGGATATACCGGAATATGTTGAATAATAGATCTATTTCATCAAAAATGAATTGATTTAAGGAAATTAAAAATAAAGAAATAGGGCTATAGCTTACGGTTAAAGCAAGAATGCTTTTGTATCAATTGCACGTGATAAGATCAGTGCATTCTTTTGGCTGGTAATTTAAGAGAAGATAACACGAAAGACAAGTCGGCCGTAGTGTGAATTTCATGGTTCAAAAAGTCAAGCAAGTAGCTCACCTGTGCAGGTCTGCTGTGGCAGGGGTTTGGAAATTCATGGCATTGACCGCGGAAAGGAGAAGACAGTATAAGATGAAGAAAGCGTTGTAGCTAATAATGCACTTTCTGCTTTTGTATGCAGCACTGGATAGTAAAGTGGGTGTCAGCTGACGTTTTCTGTGATTGTAGTTCTTATTCAGAAGAAAGGATGGAGACTGGTACCTGTATTGTAATTTTTTGTGAATCTTTATTGGGCTCTGGGTGATGAACTGAGAAAATAATGTTCATGACCCTAAACATTAGAGTTCTTATGTTTGAAACTTTTTCTGTTCACGTCATCCTAGAACTTCCAGTGATTTGTAGGGGGAGGAATAGTGCAACGGCCGCAAGAAACGTCGTAATAGCTAATAGTTTACGTCTTAATCTCACAAAGACTCATATTACACAACTTCACGCACACAACAAATGAGATGCTAGGACTAGAAGTAAACATTACTGGTCACACTGTAAATTAAATGAGTTGTATATCTCTCGTGGGAAATTCCTTGGCGTCCCGTTCGATATCAAGTTATAATAGTGGTAACACATCACCAAAATAATCAAGAAGCTCAGTTTGGCATGATTTGTCCCAGGAAACAACGCTTAATGCCCAGTGTTGGCTATTTTCATTCCTTGCTGTTTTATGGAATTTTCGTATGGGACAGTCCACCTAAAGTAAATAATGCGTTCATACAGCAGAAGCACTAAGAAACTGTGTAAATTACATGACCAATAATCTTACAGAAGACCCTTTAAGGATGCTGGAATTTCTACACCAACTTCCGAAAAATCATTTACAGCTGAGGTACATGTACGCAAACAGAATACAAGACAAAAAAAGTAATTTTCAGATAGATTTTGCTTGCTTGTCTGGGGTTCAGAGGGTGTAGATGTGTAATTTGGTACAAAAGTATTACCAAGTTCCCATCTAACACAAAGCAAGAAATTCGGAATCCGAAGCAGTTCAAAAGATAATGGAGTGCGTATCTGACTAGCCACTTCTTATACAAATAATCTATCTGTATTTAATGACCGAAATTCTTCTTAGACAGGCGGCAATTAGCGGTGTTGATTATAAAGCTGCATGACAAATAGTACGGTACTGTAAATAGAACTTAGTATTTACAGGTGCAGGTAACAGTTTTCTTTGATAAATACCACTGTAATCAAGGAAGCTGAAAAGAAACAACAAGTTTACCACTAACTGGTAGTAGTAGACTCGTTGTTTCATTTATTATCAACAACAGTAACGGCAAAGCTTTACCTAAAATTCTGGCGTTTAAAGTAAATACTGAGCTACCAGCAGGACATTAACAGCACCCACTTAGTGTAACTGAGGAGGCAGCAGCTCTTTTCAACGCAGTAGCTTCTAATTTACTCTATTAAATTTACTTGTCATAAGCATGATTAGCATTAAGCACTGCATTGATACTTTACTGTTAATATAATACGTTCATTAAATTTCTAAAATTTCCCTGACTTTTGTTCCGTATGCCTTTTCGTTCCACGTTCCTGAAAGTTCTCAATCTGGTTAGGATTTACGGAAAATCATGAAAGAACGAATGCAGACTAATAGATTTGCCTACGAAACAATACTCGCTGCTTCTAGGGCTGGATTCATCTGTATTATAATTAGCCTTTGCTGGTGGGCGATATTGCACTCTCCGAAACAAAGTACTACCATTAGCGCAAAGGAACAACTACTTCAACGAACGAGAATCTGTAATTTCTAAGAAATTATGTGTTCGACTCTATAGAGTCAGTCAAGTGCGCGGCCCGTAAACAATTTATTTCAAAAACTGTTGACGTATTGCTTTCACTAGGATTCGCAATGCGTAATAACATTACTTGCTAAAGCGCATAACAGTCTTTCCAATTGTTTGAAGAACGGACTCACTTCGTAACATATAAGCAGAACTGATTGTGGTTTTCAGTGTCAAATATTTGTTCTAAATCGTCTTTCCTACCGACCGACGATACGTTGAGAGGAAGTACCCTAGAATAAAAAGTTTAACTAAGAAGCTAAAAAGTATTTTGTGAGATAAGGTGCTTGACTAAACTGCAGTATGAACTGAATTAACGAAGTAACAAAAACAACGTTGGATTTATACATTAGCCGATGTTTTACCACCGGTTCCTAGGTGAACTGGCTGTTATTCAGATGAAAATGTTTTATGAAGTAATTAGACTCTTTTCAGACAAGCAGCACGTCTCATCTTGGGCCTATACCGTGCTACCGAGGTGTTGTTAATTCAAAATGCGTTTAACAGTTTTTTCTTTAGAAAATTAGATTCAATATCGACGTCGTCTATGAATTCTATGGACTAGAGTCTGATAATATTTTCTTCTGGCGCAGTCCCCTATGAAGACAAGTCACAAAGGGTAGCGAAAGTAACTGCCATATTAAATTAAACCAAAACCCAATGTGACTGGTTGTTATTTTAATTCGTTTATGTTGAACTAACCGTCGTAAAAATTCAGATATTATAAGACAGACCAAACTTAACAAAACCTGCATTATAGTCGATGAAGATTACTCTGTAAGGATGTTTAATGAAATGTTAAACGTGTCTGCTACGGTTCCTGTTAATTTTCAGTAATTTCCAGCAATAATGCAGGTAAGTTCCCTTTACAAAAAGCTCTGACTGAACGCTTAAGACTACGGTGCATTATTGTTATTATTATTAAACTACTATGATTAAATATAAAAAAATAATCTAAGGTGGCTACATGGTGTAACATAAAGCTAAATGTTACCTTAAGTTTTTTTTGAACAGGCGACATCAGCACTGTTGTTATATTCACGGGTTGTCACGTATCATATCCTTGCAGTATATTGGATCCTGTTTGGTTCAAGATACTATAGAATATTACTCCATACCTTTAACAGTAGCTGTGTATGATTTGCGTCTCACGAAGAATTTCTAACGCACTGTTCGAATTCCTTTAAAGACACATACATTCGAGTGTGACTGTTAACTGTTTAGTTTCTGATCTTTGACTTTGTAGTCCAAAGATATACAACCACAGCAACTGTCGAAAGAAAGTGATACATTGCGTTCATATAAAATCAGTTCGCAAATATGACCTTTCTCATCAAGACAACATATTAAAACACATTTATGCAATTAGAATTGACCTTTCTAAATAATACAGAATTATGTGATTCGCTGTCATATATAATTTTAGTTGAAGCTGCTCAAAGGATTCAGGCATCTATTTTTGTAGGCTCGAAATTCCGAAAATAGCTTCCATTTCGTTATCGAGAAAACGCTACTACCTCTAATAAATGTTTACTGCTGACATATTAAAACTACAATCAAACGGTACGTCTCAATGTGATTTCCTGCAATATTAACACACAAGGTACGCTGAAATAGCAGACAAGCTTATGTGAGTACTCATCGTAACACTTTGCCGCCAGCAATCTTAAAGACGGTTCCGTACTTTCTTCAAGATCATTATCGTTTGCGAGAAGCTATCGTGACGGCCATCTTTACCATGTTCTGGAAAAGGAGGCGATCACTGGGAGCTAAATCACATCTTCACGGTACGCAGACAAAACCCGTTTTATACTCTTCGAGAGTTGAATTTTCGAGGCTGAGTGTGGACGAGCTTTGCTACAAAACGAAACCAGAACTCAACCTTGAGCGTCGTTTCTTTGACGTCCTTTTCGCAGCTTTCTTTAACGTTTCGTTATACGGTTTTTGATCGATTGTTGCCTCTTCTAAAGGCTTTCTTCGAAGGAACCGTCTGGCGGCATTTCACATCTTCACAACGTACAGTGAGGCTGCCCTACAGACGCGTTTTATTCCATGACGATTGCATGGGGAAATCATGTCTAATCACCTGTAACAAAATGGTCCAGAAATGATCACCTTCATCTGTGTATCGTATCCGTAGCGCGAGGCAGATCCCGTGCTGTTGACATCATGGTCATGGGCTGAAATTTGGGCAGTCACAGCAACACACAACTTGTATTAGTCTCTCATCTACAATGTCATGTAAAGCTGTTAATAAGAATGAAAAAAAACGATCCAGTTATTTCTCAACCGCAAACTGACGATTTCTTCTGTTCTTCATCCACATTTTGCATAAATTAATTGGTGACTCAGAGTTCCAGTTGAAATCACATTTTCGTCCTGAAATATGCGACTCCGTTATCTCGTCGCGCTGATCATGATAAAATTCTGTTCATAAAATGCAGGAAGTTTAAGGTAAATTCTGTGACCGTTTGTTTCCTTTTTGCCCACGTAAGACACCCAGAAATAAAGGCAGCAACAATACCTTTGTCACACAAATCACAATACTGCAGTAATATTCGTGCACGTAGCACTGGGCACGTACAGACCTAGGCCATATACTGACCTAAAATAGCTATCGTTATGTCAAGGGTGGCCATAACACGGTTCACAAGTCACGGTTCTTGCGTCAGTCTATAGCAGCTTTACACAGCAGGGATTTTCAACAATCGTACGCTATGCATAACGCCACCATACGCCCCTCTCCGGGCGGGACAGTCCAGCTTTAAGGCTGTCTGTCCCATTGTCCCCAGCCAGAACAAAGATGTCCCGCTTTTGCAAACAGACCAAACGATAATTGATTAGACGCACCCTCTAGCTGCCTACATTATATTCGAAACGTGACGACGGCAGGGTGGAGAAGAAAGAGCGAGTAACGTGCGACAGCAAGACACATGCCACCCAACTCAGCCAATCACATCGCGGGAATGCGAACTTCATGTGCGGTAACGTTGTTAAGATTTAGTTTGTTTTGGAATGTTCGGGCGAACGTGCACACTCAAACGACTCATTCAACGTTTTCGTTTTGTGTGTTTGTAAAATCAGAAAAATGCTTAAACGCAAGTGTACCTTTAATATTATTGTTCAAAATAAGTACCCATTTACAAAACAAAAGAAAGTTGCATCAGGGTGAAAGTGTCGTACCGGTTCTGATTTCAGCATGGGTTATGGTGGTGCTGGCGATATTGAGAAACATTTAAAATTGGAAAAACACATACTTTTCGATCAAGCTGCTGCTTCCATCTCGTTAATGCTTGCTTTTTCCCAAAGAATCGGTTTGCCGACTTCCAAGGATTTTGATTTAGCTGCAGCGGAGGGTACACGGGCGCATCACATGGTTCGAGAAAACCCTACCTTTCGCTCAAATGGCTGTGCTTCTAATTTACATCTAACATGTTTTGAGAAAAAATTCTGATGTGCTTGTACAAAATCCACGGCTACTGTTGTAAATGTGCTGGTACCTATGATGATGGATGATTTGAAAGAGCATCTTTTGAAGCCCACTACATATCTTTATTAACGGATGCTTCAAATCATGGCTCACTAAAATTATTTCCAGTTTTGATTCGATATTTTTACCTTATTAAGGTGTGAAAGATTTTAAAGTATCGAGAGCAGCTTGGTGATACATCGGATATTGTTGTCGATGATTTGAAGGAGACATTATCGTCATGTGATTTAGATAGGTAAGAAAACTGTGACATTTTTTATAGAAATAATGTTACCTGCAATTTTCGAGGAAAGAACAGAAAAGGGATTAATTACATTTACGCAAAACTACACCTATCACTCGGAAGGCAACTGACTGAGTTTGAGTGTGAACCCCATATAGTTCACAACGCGACCAAAATACCTTCAGATTGGCTCCCTGTGGACTGCTAATGTATCACTGTGAAAATTTAATAATTTTTTTACATCTACATTTACAAAACCTCTCAAAGAGTTCTGTGATTGCAGTCACACAGAGTATCAGAAACTACTGGGCTACATCAAAACGTGGTGTCTCGCGTTAATGTTGGCTCTTGAAAGAACTTTAAAAATGTTTCAGCCCTTAAAAAGCTATTTTCTGAGCCTCGATAAATGCCAAAATATTTTACAACTATTTTCCGAAAACTCCACCTCTTAAGTATGAGTATACTTTTTGCATGGACAGACAGCAACTTTCCATCAAACTGTGTTAAAAACTGAAGTACAGTGCGTGACTGCTATTGAATTTACAAAGCAAATTAAGAGTCTCCGATATAACTTGGCACGTAAAGAGTTCGCTTTTTCTTCCTCACATCGACCGTAATCTAATAAAAAATTTATTAGAAACTGACGCTGTTTTTCAGGTTGTAGCAACTGCGGCGGCTGAATTTTGTAAATACTTGAATCAGTGGTGTCAATTCAATGCAGACTTAGAAATGTTTGAATGGGAAGAAATACAAAATGTGACGGATTTGCTGATTACACATGGATTTCATAGCAGGACCAAGATACGGGCGTATTCGATATAATCGCTTATTCCCAACCACGCAGATGAAAAAGCATCAAGCTGAAGCGCAAAAAATGTCGCTATTAAAGACCGTTGGGGTGAGTTGTTCACACGCTTCCGTGACAAAAATTTGAACTGTACGAAAATTCGTTTATCACTGAATAAGTTTTATGTTTGCCTGGAAGTAACGAACCTGTCGAAAGAGCTTTTCTTCAAAGTGGCAAAGCACACGTAACTCTCGCAGTTTTGATAGCCATTTTGATTACCAAGACTGAGATCACCAAATCATGAGATAAACTCCACTCCTACTTGAGAACAAAACCCGACGTTTTGGAACTGATTTCCTCTGCCGACAAATATAAAACAAACGCGTCTGCAACGGCACTTTAATGCTGATTAATTCTTATACATAATTGATACACTGTTATCGTGTACTTGTTTTCGAATAAATTATTTACTATTTATAAGCTTCTTCCTAATTCTGCAAGCGTCTCGCTCTGACAAAAAAAAATCACATTAGTTACACAGATATTTCTAAAAACTGTTGAGCACATCCATTGGGTTGAGATCACACTGACGGTCCCAATACTTCAAAGAACAAATGTACAGTGGCGAACTTCCTGGCGTATCTTGGAACTGCTTAGTTAGATGGCTAACACTAAGCAAGACAGATCTTACCAGTTACTGAATTAAGTCAAACACTTTCTGCAAGAAAAAGCTAAATCTTTTCCTAAACTTGTTGACTCTCGCTGCTTGTTAGATCTAACTATTATTTAGGTGTTCTTCAGCATTTATAAACGCTGAACATTTACTTACAAATAAGTGGAAAGCTTATTTCTGATTGAGCGTAGTGTGTGTTTAACTTTCGTAAGTCTGTTTCAGATAGACCTTCAGCCTAAAACATTGGCTAATTTCAGATGTCTGAAGAAAATTACTCAAACTCCTTTCTGAACTGCAGATGGGAAATGAAGAGTATTTATGCAAAATGGCTAAATGTGCTACTTGTTTCTCTAGTGAGGTCAGTCCTTTGAAGACCTTAAAACCTTCATTTACATTCCTGGAGAGTCTGTTTCTTGTAGTTGTAGGGGATGGCTTTCCCATTTCAGGGCGACTGTGAAGAGTTTAACAGCTGAAGAGTTAAAATTGTTGGACCTGCAACACGAAGTTGTTCAACTGTTGAATTTTGGAAGTAGGTTCCAGATGAAAAATACCTACTAACCGATGATTCTACCAAGAGGCATCAATTTTTGGGCCACTCAACTCAACTATAATTGTTCATCGAACGTAAACAACGATCTGAACTAATGACAGCAACGTGATCTCGTGTAAACTGCACTCACCAGTTTTCAGTAGGATTTCAAACAGCTTACAACAATAATGAACACTCTGAAAAGAACATAATAAAAATCAGTTCTTATTTGTTGTTGTGTGATGAAATTTAGTTCCATGATACTAGTTTTAAAAAATACATCGCTCCGTTTCCACATTGCGATGACTGCAGCCGCGCGGGATTAGCCGATCGGTCTGGGCGCTGCAGTCATGGACTGTAGGGCTGGTCCCGGGGGAGGTTCGAGTCCTCCGTCGGGCATGGGTGTCTGTGTTTGTCCTTAGGATAATTTAGGTTAAGTAGTGTGTAAGCTTAGGGACAGATGACCTTAGCAGTTAAGTCCCATAAGATTTCACATACATTTGAACATTTTTTTTGACAACGACTGCACTGCTTCACAAGTCCCTCCCCCGATGCACTTTAAATACCCTCCACAATCGTTCACTGGTAGTCTTTGACCGGCTATTGCAAGTTGATCTCGAACATGGAAGTTGGTTTCGTCATTGTGATTGGACCGTGTATGTAACCTCCCTCTTACCGTTTTTTATATTAATTTGCGGTGATCGGATATAGATATGTAATGTTTAACTGAATGAACATCCTTAGTTCCTAAATGAGTCTGACCGTGTTGCCTAACGTGATGTACATTTTGAAGGTAATAACATTCGTAACAACGCTTAGACTCAGCCGTGCTTGTATGAACAGTATGGTTTAACACACTTTAAACTAGAAGTTTGTTACTGCTGTACTGCCTTTCCGAAATCTTTCACGTTACAGCTGTCATGGGTAGACTTTCTATAACTACTCATATACATAACATATTCCACTACCTGAAGCTACAGTCTAAGAATGAAGACACCAACTCGTCCACCTTCAACGAATGAACCGTATCATTACTCACTATTACCCAAACAACAGGCGTAGTACTTACAAACACACAAATCAGAGCTGTAGCAAAGTGTTCAAATGATTTTGGTGCAACGCAACTGCACGCGACCGTTCCGCGCGAAACACGAACAATGACACTCTTCTCGCGTATTGGCGCGTTACCGGTAGCGTTTGGGCATTGTTGGACGTAAAACAGTACGACAGTACCAATGAGGGACAAATAGCGCGCTGCTTCGACAGTTTAGGAGAATCGACGATTTGTAAGGGGTAGGATTTACTACATCATACTACTATCGATAGTGCAGGGTGTCCCAACATAAAACCGATACACCTCACTCCCGAGATTCAGGTAACAATGAACTAACTAAGAAAGAATAGATATATTAAAGAACATTTAATTACCTGTTTATAAGGTATGCTAGAAGTGGTGGCCATGGACGTCCAGGCATCGCTGGCTTCGTGTGATGAGGTTACCAGTAACATGCTGTAATTCTGCGGGCGTGATGTTCTTTATTCCTCTAGAAACGTTCCGATTAAAATCGTCTATTGCTCGAGGATTGTCAGCATAAATTTGACTTTTTCTTTTGCGCCATAAACAAAAGTCACACGACTGTTAGTCCGACGACCTTGGAGCCAGGGGCCTCTGTTGACAAGAGTCTCTTCTTCAGAAATCACGTTGATGATTGAGGCCACACTTTGGACGTATCAGTGGTTGCTCCATCTTGTTGTAATACTGCAAGCACCTTCCCTGCATCTGTTAACAGCTTAGAAAGAATCCAAGATATCTAGATATCTGGGGCCAACAATGCGCATGCCAGACAACGCACACCAAACACGTATCTTCTTTGTGGAGAGGTTCTTCAAGCAGAATATGTGATATATGAGCAGTATCTGCAGTTATGGCAGTTTACATAATCTAGAAAATAAAACCAGGTCTCATCTGACATGAATTAAAGCAAGGGGTCCAAGTTCTTGATACTAAAATTTCAACTCTTGCACAACACTCGCATGATAAGTTTTTAATTTAATATCTCTTAGTACACGATAACGCGATGTACGAGATACACCAGCCTGCTGCACTAACTTCGCTATAGACTTGGGGGGACTTCTCGTAACACCTATGCGAATTCTGTCTATACTTCCAGGAATTCTGAGTCAGTCAACTATTCCTCTGCACACTCTGAACGGATCCTACAGAACTCCATTTCTTGTACAGATCTTGAATGCAGGTGGTCGTGGGAAGTTTCCTACCAGGATACGTCCTCCGAAACATTTCTTTACATTGCTATATGGAGCATTTCTTTGTGTAACAGTTCACAATATCAATTTGCTGTTCTAGTGCAAACTGTCCCATTTCCATAACAGATCAAAAATATGAGCTTCTCACAACTGGCGCACGAACACATAGCTGCACTCGACTTTCAGATAAAATGCAGTGTAGCCAGCCTTCGAGACAGTGTTGCCACTTCACAAGCAGTTTGACCGGAATGATTAATCGGCACATGAGGCGTACCAGTTTTGTGCGGGAAACTATCTAGTACCTTTTCCAAGTAGTCCTCGAATGTTAGTCAACAAATAAAAGAACTGGATGTTGGAAGGATTACAAAGCAAGATATAGTTTAATCATAGTGCCCAATATACATGGTGCGGCAGATAAAAGTGGCCCGGAAGACAAAGTTCCAGGTTACAAAGAAACACCCCAGAGGAAAGGAAATAAAGTAATAACCTGACTACTAAAGATTTTGAAAGTGACCACCATTCCTCTCTTGGCACTTTTGGGTCCTGGTCAGTAAGTTGCTGATGGCGGATCGAAGTTGGAGTGCTGGTACCGCCGCAGTCTCACGCAAAATGTTCTGCTCCAGTTCTTGACGACTATGAGGGTTTTGCGATACACCTCAGACTTAAGGGTTCCCCAGACAGAGTAACTGCACGCTGACAGATCAAGTAACCTGAGTAGCCAGCTAGGTCCGCGAGAAAACTGGCCTCTGCTAACAACCCTTTCAGGCGTGAAGATTGTGTAAATGAGCTCCAAGGTTCGGCCGGCTGCATGGGCAGTTGCTCCATCCAATTGGAAATAACTGTAGATCTTATCCCATTCGTTTAATTCCGCCACAGATGGTTTGAAAATGTTGGCAATGTAACGCCCCGAAACTAGTTTCTGATGAAAGAAGATGGGACCAATAATGTGACGTGCAGACACGGCACAGAAAATGATCATGCATGGCGTTTCGTAGAACCTGCGATTCTGTGAGTTGACTTAACCACTCAGGTGAAACCAGGCTTCATCAGAGATAAAACTCAGATCCAAGTCCATGCCATTCATTGTTATCTCGGTGAACAGCCGCTCACAAACAGGGAGCATCTGTTGGTTTTAATGCATGAACAACAGACACTCGGTAAGAATGCGTGTGCAGGTCCAGGTGGAATATTCGTCGGCATGGTGGACGTGATGTACCGGTCTCTTGCGACAGGCGTCGGGTTGATTTGGTAGGACTCTGAAGTATTTTCTGGTGCACTGTAGTGACATTTTCTGACGTGCGGGCATGTTTCGGAATGTTTTTTGACTCGTTTGGAATGTTTTGGACGCTATTTTCGGTCTAAGAGTTGCATGGCACTCTTTGCTGGCACATTAGCGCCATCAACCTTCTCAGCAAACAACTGATAACACCAGGTAGAGCACCTGCCCGCGAAAGGCAAAGGTCCCGAGTTCGAGTCTCGGTCGGGCACACAGTTTTAATCTGCCAGGGAGTTTCATATCAGCGCACACTCCGCTGCAGAGTGAAAATCTCATTCTGGAAACATCCCCCAGGCTGTGGCTAAGCCATGTCTCCGCAATATCCTTTCTTTCAGGAGTGCTAGTTCTGCTAGGTTCGCAGGAGAGCTTCTGTAAAGTTTGGAAGGTAGGAGACGAGGTACTGGGAGAAGTAAGGCTGTGAGTACCGGGCGTGAGTCGTGCTTCGGTAGCTCAGTTGGTAGAGCACCTGCCCGCGAAAGGCAAAGGTCCCGAGTTCGAGTCTCGGTCGGGCACACAGTTTTAATCTGCAAGGAAGTTTCATATCAGCGCACACTCCGCTGTTGGGTTATACATCGTAACAGGAAGGTGAATACGATACCTAACTTACTTCGGCAGTCACGAGCAGATTTGCCTGTAAGTATGTAATTCAAAAGGGATGACACTCAATCAACAGTATTAACACACCGCTCCTATATAATGAATGACAATGAGCAGAAGGTGAAACAAGCAGCGAGAGGAAAAATTTTGTGTGGAAACGTGCGCGGGCAGAAGCAGAGGCCGCACCATGGGAGGCACCACGAAAAGCTCTTAGGGGGCGTCCCGCGGTGGGATTCAGCGATCGGACAGGTGACGCATACTGGAGAGCAAGTAATGGACCACCAGAATTAGGACAGTAAGAAGCTTTAGAAAACTGTATTTCTTAATTCCAAATGGATACGAACAAAACCAGCGACGCAGCTGATCATGTTATCAACGAATGGTACACATGTGATGTACGCATGGAACTTTTAGGCGTCTGGAGCGGGCACAAAACGTCCGATTGGCGGAAACGAATTATCAACGAGTAAAGTGCCGAGATATCGACGCAGTTTCATGGTAGGATCCTTGCGATTGGCAGAGGGCGGAAACAAATTAGGAAGGAGGAAAGTGCCGAGATTTCGACGCAGTTTAATGGTAGGGTCCTTGCGATTGGCAGAGAGAGTTTCCACAAAATAAGAGTAGCACTCCCATTGGTCGAAAAAAGCTGTGACGCGGATAACGAAAGAACCCAAGTGGGGAGACAGTTCGGCTACGAGAAAGGCTTTATTAGTTTTTATAGGAATTTCAGTGGGCGAGAGCAGCCAAGCAGACGACAGCTCATCGCAGCCAAGGTAAATACCACGAGCAGAGGCGTAAACTTGTTGGTTCACCAGCTTGCATCCAATGTAAACTCGAGCGACCTTGGGTAACCTTTTGCTCAACTTGTCACAAAACTAACCATCCTCCGTAGACTTGATTTTCATCCTAAATAGTACCGAACTTTGAACCGGAATCGGATGATTTATCGTAGTACTGGCCAACATCATGACGTAGTGGTAGGAATAATTTTGTAAAGAAACCTCTAGTTAAAATTTACCATTGTTATGCTTAGGATTATTTCGCTTTCTGAGGACGAGATGCGTCTGTTTGACAACTGTCATAACATTGTCACAAAATCGCTACATTAGACCAAAAAAGTTTACAGCTTACACAGTTGTTATTCTGACCTCAAAACCTTACAAGTTGCAAAAAAAATTAAATCGGACTTTGTAGAAATAGATCTGCAGGTTGCAGTTGTGGAGAATACAATACTTAAACAATGAGAGCACAATTTGCTAATACATCTACTTCAAACATATGTGATCATTAAATACAACAAATATAGTAATGATGAAGGTTTCTTCAGTAACTGCAGACACAAGGAACGATGAATAAAATGACTTTTATTCGATAAATCAGATATGACGCAGTGCTAACAACACGTACCTATTAATATATTTGGATCTATAACATAAATACGTAGCCAGAGAAGACTATTTCAACTTTCCAACACATGGTTTGTTTTTCAAAAGAAATGAACGCAATACAGAGGTTACTTATTACGCCTTATGCTTACTGTCTGTGAATTACAATTGACATCTGTCCTTCTATCACTGACATTAAATATACGTTTCGTGAAACAAGAGCTTCTTACAGGTTGATGATTTCAAATAGTTCAAATGGATCTAAGCACTGTGGGACTTAACTAACCTAAGGACATCACACACATTCATGCCCGAGGCAGGATTCGAATCTGCGACTATAGCAGCAGCGCGGTTCCGGACTGAAGCGCCTAGAACCGCTCGGCCACATCGGCCAGCGGTTGATGATTTCTTCGCAAAAGTGACAAAAAATGAAACATCTTTATATACGATACTATTCATTGTCTATGCGCGGAATGCAGCGAACATTGTTGTTTTTAATTCCCCTTCCACTATTGCTCTGCAGGTTCATTAGTCATATAAGTAAGACCACCGGAAGTCGATCGGGATGGTAGTGAAAAAGTCGAAACTCATCACATATTTTTAACTCAGTACTCATCACTAAGAAAGTCAATTTAACCTCATTCAGTGTCAATGAACGCTTGAACAGAAGCCTGACGCCTCATTCTTCAGCATCTTCTGTTTACATGTTACTTAGTATCTTTGCACGAAATGCCAAAGATAATTCCTCCTCTAACTTTATGTATAAGGAACGACATTTAACTTTTTTGTAGGTTTTATTATTCCTGCAGTCGATATCGATGTTCTGTTGTATCATCTTCAGGTCGTCCGCCCCCGGTAGCTGAATGGTCAGCGTGACGCCTTGTCAATCCTCTGGGCCCGGGTTCGATTCCCGGCTGGGTCGGGGAATTTTCTCCGCCCAGGGACTGCGCGTCGCCGAAGTGGCGTCAAATTGAAAGACGGGCACACGGCGAACGGCCTGCCTGACTGGGGGCCAAAGCCATACGATTAAATAAATAAATCTTCGGTCCCCTCTACTACACAAGATGATCATCACTCTACACCTTGAAGAGGGTATAGGAAATGAATGTCCTGTATGCTGAATCTGCTTTACTGTTTGGGGAATGAACTGTGGCAACACAACAACTAAGTTGGAGTATAATGACTAATATCCAGTATAAATACTATCACCTGTTATCTTAGAGGGACTTACAAATGCTGTAGTGTAACAAGGAAAACGAATGCAATAGAAATAAGACCCTTAAATACAACTGGCGATGTCATTAAAACTACACAAGGACATAACAACAGCTGTCCTCGCACGATCCATCGGAAAATGGAAGTACGAAGATACGTCCGCAAATCTGTCAGAAAAGCATTGAACTTTTGCTATCCAAGATCGCCTCCCGTCTCGGAGTATATGAACGGTTTGTACAGAACCAGATCTTATTCCGATAATAGCGTCTCTTCCACTCCAGCTATTAGTATTTAACAAATCTCTCAAGACATGTTTCAAAATTTCCCCATCACCATCAACGACTTCAGATAACTTGATTCGAGAAAGAGACTGGGGCCGATCATAAAATAGGCACACGGTTATAAAACCTTAGCGTTGGAGTGTAAGCACACCTCGTGAATCGACTAACTCTTAAACTTGAACTTCTATACTGCCCTTCATCTGCAGCCCTAAGCCCCTACCGCCGCCGTGGCCTGGGGGTGTGCTTAGCCGAGTTTTGAACTCTTCGTAGCAAGCGCGCCACCCACTGCGGTCTCCACGCACGAGCCGCACACGCACTTGAGTGCGTAGGTGGTTTTACGTGAGGTGCGTGTAAGTAATTAATTATGCGTGAGGGCAGGCGGCCTCTGGGACCTGTTGGCTTCTAATTGAATGGCTCTCGGTAATTAGGGGCCGCTACCCGCTGAGCGCCGCGTTGCCGCGCCGTGGCGAGAACTCACGACCGACTCCCTGGTAGTCTCACGTCGCGGTCCCAGCTGTGCCACGGCTGTGCCGCAGCGGTCGGCCGCGTGAGAAACCGGAACGCTACACTCCGCCTCTACAGACGCTTCTCCTGTACAGTCGAAGCAGCTGTTCGGGAAACCGGTAATTTCTCTTGAGGTTACTCATGTAAATTATGTGATTGCTGAATATAAATACAAATAACTACGGCCATTCACTTATGAGATAATTATTTATTTTCTTGAACTAGATCGGAGATCTTTCAGGCTCATCTTCACGTGGGAAGCTTGCAAGTAACATATTTACTGGCCATTAAAATTGCTACACCAGGAAGATGACGTTCTACAGACGCGAAATTTAACCGACAGGAAGAAGATGTTGTGATATGCAAATGATTAGCTTTTCAAAGCATTCACACATGGTTGGCGCCGGTGGCGACACCTTCAACGTGCTGACATGAGGAAAGTTTCCAACCTTTTTCTCATACAAAAACAGCAGTTGACCGGCGTTGCCTGGTGAAACGTTTTGTGATACCTTGTGTAAGGAGGAGAAATGCGTACTATCACGTTTCCGACTTTGATAAAGGTCGGATTGTAGCCTATCGCGATTGCGGTTTATCGTATCGCGACATTGCTGCTCGCGTTGGTCGAGATCCAATGACTGTTAGCAGAATATGGAATCGGTGGGTTCAGGAGGGTAATACGGAACGCCGTGCTGGATCCCAACGGTCTCGTATCACTAGCAGTCGAGATGACGGGCATCTTATCTGCGTGGCAAAATGGTTCAAATGGCTCTGAGCACTATGGGACTTAACATCTATGGTCATCGGTCCCCTAGAACTTAGAACTACTTAAACCTAACTAATCTAAGAACATCACCCAACACCCAGTCATCACGAGGCAGAGAAAATCCCTGACCCCGCCGGGAAACGAACCCGGGAACACGGGCGTGGGAAGCGAGAACGCTACCGCACGACCACGAGCTGCGGATCCACGTGGCAGTAACGGATCGTGCAGCCACGTCTCGATCCCTGAGTCAACAGATGGGGACGTTTGCAAGACAACAACCATCTGCACGAACAGTTCGACGACGTTTGCAGCAGCATGGACTATCAGCTCAGAGACCATGGCTGCGGTTACCCTTGACGCTGCATCACAGACAGGAGCGCCTGCGATGGTGTACTCAACGACGAAGCTGGCAAAACGTCATTTATTTCGGATGAATCCAGGTTCTGTTTACAGCATCATGATTGTAGCACCCGTGTTTGGCGACATCGCGGTGAACGCACATTGGAAGCGTGTATTTGTCATCGCCATACTGGCGTATCACCCGGCGTGATGGCATGGGGTGCCAAAGGTTACACGTCTCGATCACATCTTGTTCGCGTTAACGACACTTTGAACAGTGGACGTTACACTTCAGATGTGTTACGACCCGTAGCTCTACCCTTCATTCGATCCCTGCGGAACACTACATTTCAGCAGGATAATGCTCGACCGCATGTTGCAGGTCCTGTACGGGCCTTTCTGGATACAGAAAATGTTCGACTGCTGCCCTGGCGAGCACATTCTCCAGGTCTCTCACCAATTGAAAACGTCTGATCAATGGTGGCCGAGCAACTGGCTCGTCACAATACGCCAGTCACTACTCTAGATGAACTGTGGTATCGTGTTGAAGCTGCATGGGCAGCTGTACCTGTACACGCCATATAAGCTCTGTTTGACTCAATGCCCAGGCGTATCAAGGCCGTTATTACGGCCAGAGTTGGTTGTTCTGGGTACTGATTTCTCAGGATCTACGCACCCAAATTGCGTGAAAATGTAATCACATGTCAGTTCTAGTATAATATATTTGTCCAATGAATACCCGTTTATCATCTGCATTTCTTCTTGGTGTAGCAATTTTAATGGCCAGTACTGTACGTTTGTAACGTAATGCTGAGTACTGGCTCTGTGACAAGAAGATGTTATTGTGTTTCCATCTCCAGTTCGAAGGCTGGGCTGATGCAACTCTCCACTCTAGCTTATACCGTGCTAGCCTCTTCATCCCTCCATAACTATTGCAACCTACATTCTTTGAACTTGCTTGCTGTATTCGAGACTTGGTCCCCCTCTACAAGTTGGTCCTCTGCGGCACCCCTCTCCCCCAGACTCAGTTCTGTCAAAGCCTCGTCATCTGTGCATAAGCTGCCTATGTGTGTAGCGGAGGGTACTTCTGGTATCACTAACTTGTTTCTCCTACCCTGCTGTTCTACTAGCGAACGACGCTTGGAAAGAACAATAGTCGGTCTGCCTCTGTTTGGCTGTGTCTTCTCGAATTTTTTCGCCGTGGTCACTAAACGAGACGTATGTGGGAGGAATTAATATGTTGCTTGACTCTTCCCGGGAAGTGCTTCCTCGAAATTTCAAAAGTCAACCTCTCCACAATGCACAACGCCTCTCTAGTAACGTCTGCCAGTGGAGTATGGTGAACTTCTCGGCGGCGCTCTCGCGCCAACTAAACTGTCCCGTGACGATACGCGCCGCTCTCCGTCGAATCTTCCCATTCTCTTTTGTCAGTCCTGCATGGTAAGGATTCCGCATTAAAACTAGTAACTCTGCTTACCCAAAAGCTACTGAACGAAATAAACGCAAAGAATCCACTGCACTGATCTAAGCTACATACAGTGGAACCTCGCTTAAAGAGCACCTCCCATTCGCATAACGAACAAAAAAATTATAAAAAGAGAAAAAAAGACTGCTTAACGAGCGATGTTTCGCATAAGATGTGACGACGATTTAGTGTGACGTCACCAGCCGTTCGCGCGCAGCGGGAGAAACGTCCGACAATATAAACACCTTTCATTGCCGGCAGCGGCGTATGAACAATGTCTTTAGTACATGCTGCAGTCTGGGTTTAGCGCTTTTTCTGCTACCGTCTTAGTGCAGTTTGTGATCACACATATTTCCAAACTTGAGTCCACACGTTGTTTTTTGTGTGCAATTTTTGATAAGCTTCGTAGAAATGTCCCCGAAGATAAAGCCCCAAGAAGACACCACATGAAAAAGAAAATTATCTTAGAACTGAAACGTAAAATCGTTGAAAAAGCAAAAGTGATGCGAGTGTTGCTGATTTAGCACGCACATACAATCGATCTACATCAACTGTTTACGCTATCGCCGGCCGCAGCGGCCGAGCGGATCTAGACGCTACAGTCTGGAACCGCGCGACCGCTACGGTCGCAGGTTCGAATCCTGCCTTGGGCTTGGATGTGTGTGATGTCCTTAGGTAAGTTAGGTTTAAGTAGTTCTAAGCTCTAGGGGACTGATGACCTCAGAAGTTTAGTCCCATAGTGCTCAGAGCCATTTGTTTACGCTATCCTCAAGAACAAGGACAAGATTAAAGAGACAGGTGCCGCTAAGGGAGTGACAAGAGTATTTAAACAATGGTTTCTTATTCTGGGCGATACTGAAAGGCTGCTCCTGATATGGATAAATGAAAAGCAATTATAAGGCGACATTTGTGAGAAGGCGAGAATGATTTTCATCGGCCTCGTTAAGAGGACGTCAGGATCATCAGCGGCCGAAGAAGTGTTGAAGGGAATTCATGGGTAGTTCCAGAAGTTTAAGAGATGTACCAGCATCCTCAGCGTTTTGATGCACGGTAAAGCAGCTAGCTTCGACACGAAGGCAGCAGGAAATTTCATCAGCAACTTCAAGACGCATGTAGAATCTGAGGGTTATCTGACACAAAAGGTTTTTAATTGTGACGAAACGTGTCTTCTCTGGTAAAAGATGCCGAAGTGTACCTTATAACAGCAGAGGAGAATGTATAGCCCGGTCACAAACTAAGGAAATACCGTCTCAGCCTGCTATTCTGTGCCAACGCAAGCGGTGATTTGAGAATTAAACCTCTGCTTGTTTACCATTCAGAAGCTCCGCGAGTCATGAAGAAGTCTAAAGTCCAGAAGAGCTTGTTAAATGTGATGTGGAGGTCAAACAACAAGGGTTGAGTGACACATGATAATTTTTGTAATTGGATCAATGAAGTGTTCGGTGCTTTGGTGAAAAAATATTTGCTGAGATGAATCTGCCACTCCACGTCTTGCTTTCTCCAGGCCTACAAAACCACCTCCTTGAAGAAATTCAGTTCATCAAGATCCAGTTTCTGCCTCCCAACACCAGTCCGTTACTCCAGCCTGTGGACCAGAAGACTATTTGTAAATTTAAGAAGCTCCACACTAAAGCACTCTTCTAGCATTGCTTTGATTTGACTGAAGCTATCAATCTCACTCTCAGAGAGTTTTGGAAATAGCACTTCAACATCGTTGCTACGTCAAGATGATCAAAAAGGCGTGGGAAGGAGTTATCAAGAGGACTCTCACTTCTGCTTGGAAGACGCTTTGGCCGGAGTGCGTTGTCAAATGTGACTCTGAGGCATTAGAGTCAGTACCTGTGGGGCCTATAGCCAACGAGATTTTGTCACTAGAAGTGGGTAACAGTGATATCGATGAGCTTGTGGAAGATTACAGCCATCAAATGACCACCGAAGAGCTTATGGAGTTTCAGTGTGTTGCACAGAAGGAAGTTGTACAGAGGAGGAGGCCGTAACAGCAAAGCAGCAATCTTCTGTCGCAATAAGAGAAATACCGAAAGCATGGAAATCGGTTGCATCGTACATTGAAAATTATCACCCCAATAAAGCAGTGACTACACACTCTGCAAATTCATTCGACGATAATGCTGTGTCGTATTTTCGCTAAGTGTTGAAGCGTCGGCAGAAACAAATGAGTATAGTTAGCTTCCCAGTACAAAAGAATTAGTTGTGTATCGTAAATAATAAAGTACATAAAAGTGTATCTTCTTTGAATAAATGTCGTGAATAGGGTAAAACTTTCAGTACTTTTTCTGCTTGGAACGCGTTATCGTG
Organism: Schistocerca piceifrons; assembly: GCF_021461385.2. Taxonomy (NCBI): domain Eukaryota; kingdom Metazoa; phylum Arthropoda; class Insecta; order Orthoptera; family Acrididae; genus Schistocerca; species Schistocerca piceifrons. The sequence continues at coordinate 531,680,038 of NC_060144.1, read as the reverse complement.
TTTTACATTAATTTATACGCGATAAACTGTTCCATTTAACGAGTGTTTCACACTACGAGTAAGATTTTGGAACGAATTACGCTTGCTATGCGAGGTTACACTGTACTGTGTACTAACACGAGATTTAAACGTAGATACGTGACGTGGCGCTTCTGACGGCGGAAAATTGCACAAGGAATCCGCCTTATACAAGAATGTTCAGAAACATTTATGCAAAAGAACAATTGAGAGTAATTTTTGAACGCTAGCCAACGCAGTAAGATACACAGATGTAGTTCTCTTCTTCGCAGAACTACGTGAAAAAAATATAAACTAAACCAAATTACCCAGAATGAGATTTTCACTCTCCAGCGGAGTGTGCGCTGATATGAAACTTCCTGGCAGATTAAAACATAGTGCCAGACCGAGATCCGAGTTCGAGTCTCGGTGTGGCACACATTTTAATCTGTCAGGAAGTTTCATAAACTAAATTACTCTGTATCAGAGAAATGGGGCTGCTGCTACCGCTCCACCCACGTCCACACACCTCGGAGTCTGCCGCCCGACTGTTGCAAGCAAGAAGCACTTGAACCTACTTACTAATGCCGCGCGGGATTAGCCAAGCGGTCTAGGGCGCTGCAGCCATTGACTGTGCTGCTGGTCCCGGCGGAGGTTCGAGTCCTCCCTTGGGCATGGGTGTGTGTGTTTGTCCTTAGGATAATTTAGGTTAAGTAGCGTGTAAGCTTAGGGACTGATGACCTTAGCAGTTAAGTCCCATAAGATTTCACACACAACGAACCCACTTAATGTGTTCGAACCTTGCTTCTCCCTCTTCAAGTTCACCCCCACCACCTCCGTCCCCTACGCTCCCCTCCCCCTACCCCACCCACTAGTCCTGTCCAAGTCTCTTCATATCAGCATAACTGTTGTTGTCTACAACTTCATACACAACGGTAAGGAGAGACGAATTACAGAATGGCGCAAGAGCTGTCGTTGTAGAAAACCTACACAGGCGCAGAAATGATTAGTGAACAAGTAACACAGCCAACAGAAGATTTATTTAAGTTGTATTCCTCCAAACGGACAAAGGCTCATTACAAATGATGCAACAAGAATAGAGACCAGCTCATACAGCAGCAACTAGGACGAGCTTCGCTGTCCTAAGCACAAACCAAGGTGTTGTAGCATAGTGGCTCCAAACGCAAGTAGGGTGAGCGGCTGCCACCCGCAGAGGGCGCTCGTAGCACAGAACTGCTGCAAGTGTGGCTCACGAGACGTGCACCTCTGGGTCCTCTAGATGCCGCATGACTTGTATCGGCTTCAGACGGAAACTAGCCATTTCATTATCAACCTTGATATGCCATCAGGTGGTATTGATACGTAATATCATAATTGTAAATCCTACATCCATTTGAGCCTGCTTACTGTAGCCGGCCGCGGTGGCCGAGCCGTTCTAGGCGTTCTCGTCCGGAACTGCGTGACTGCTACGGCCGCAGGTTCGAATCCTGCCTCGTGCGTGGATGTCTGTGAAGTCCATAGGTTAGTTAGGTTTAAGTAGTTCTGAGTTGTAGGGGACTGATGACCTTAGATGTTAAGTCCCATAGCGCTCAGAGCCATTTGAACCATTTTGCTTACTTTATTACAGCCTTGGCCTTCTTCTACGGGTTCACCACACCACCACACCATTTTCGCCAGCCCTCCCCCCTTGCCGACTACTGCCACACACACTTCGCTCCATTACCGAGCTGACAATTGATTGGTGGCTCAGGATATGTCCTATTAATCGATACCTTCCTTTAGTCACGTTGTGCCACAAGTTCATTTTTCCCTCACTTCGTTACAGTCCTTTTCATTAGTTATTCAGTTCATGAGAAGTGTGCAATACGTGATGCAACACACTTTTTTTCCGCCAAGTTCGACTGAAGAAATGTGGAAGTTGTTGTGGGACATCGTGGGACATTCTCGCCCTATAGTTTCATGAAGTTCCGATTAGTGGCGGCGCTGCACATAGTTTCAAAATGGTGTCTGTAGCTAAGGTGTTTTCAAAAGCCGACAGCTGTCATTGAGTTTATTTCAACCAAAAACCAGAGCATCGCTAATATTCATCACCCCTTGCAGAGTACCTACGGTGACTTGTCAGTGAACAAAGCACGGTGAGTCGTTGGGTGAAGCGGCTATCGTCATCGCAACAAGGCTGCGCAAACTTGTCCTATCTCCCGCGTGCCGAACGGCTGCACAAGCTTTAACTCCTGGAACGTGCGGACACACTCATTCGAGGTGATCGACGGATCGCAATCAGACACCTCGCTGCACAGTTGGACGTCTCTGTTGCTCGTGCTGACACACTCGTCCACCATTGAGGTACTCAAAGGTACCTGTTGTGTTCTTCGCTGCCTAACAGACCATAAAGAGGAACGAGGGACTGACTAACTGTGCGTAATTGCTTGCGCGTTCCGAGGCTGATCGTGACAGCGTTTTGTCGGATATCTCACAGGCGATGAAACATGGGTTCACCACTTCGAACCTGAAACAAAACCGCAATTCATGGAGTGGCGCCACATCACCTCTCCTCCGAAGAAAAAGTTCAAAGCCAGACCCTCAGCCAGTGAGGTCATGGTGGCGGTCTTCTAGGAGTCGAAGGGGTTATTCTGCTTGATATCCTCCCTCATGGCGCAACGATTAACTCTGAAGTTTGTGTATTGTGCTACCCTGAGGAAATTGAATAAATGACTTCAGCTTGTTTGTCGCCATAAAAATGCAAACGAACTTCTCCTTCCCCACGACAACGCAAAGCCTCACATAAGTCTGCGCATACCGAGGAGAGCTCACAAATCTTCATTGGACTGTTCTTTCTCAACCACCCAACACCTGGATCTCGCACCTTCCGACTTACATCCGTTCGACTCAACGAAGGATGCACTCCGCAGGAAGGAGTACGTGGATGATGGTGAAGTTAGTGATGCAGCAGGACGTTGGCTCCTACGTCGGCCAGTAGAATGGTACCATGCGGAAATACGAGCCTCCCTGAAAAGTGGCGTAAGGTACAGCTATGGACGGAGATTATGTTGAAAAATGGGGTTCTATAGCCAGCAGATTGGGGAATAATTGATGTGTTGAATTTCTGAATAAAACCAACCTGCTTTCAGAAAAAAATGTGATGCAGTACTTTTTGAACGTCCTTGGTACCTACCCAATCTTCTACATTATCTGTACCACCACATTTCGAAAGCATCTATTGTCCTCTTGTCCGCTTTGTTTTCCACGTTCCATTTCTATACAAGGCTACATTCCAGGGAAATAGGTTTACCTTAAGAAGAGACTTCCAGATGCTTAAATTTATGTTCTGTATAGTAACTTTTTTAAGAAACGGTTCTCTTGCTATTACCAGTCTGCATTTTATATCCTCTGTACTTTAGCCATCGTCATATGTTTTGTGAAATATATGCAGGACAACCGATTTTTATTCTAATATTTCTTGCAGTCTGTTCTTGCATTTCTCTTTATAATGATTAATCGGTTTGCTTAAACATCTTCAGATCTGTTACAACAAGTAAAAGACATGCTAAGTTTCATCTTGTATAACTCACCTGAAACACACATAAGACAAATAGAAAAGCGTGTACAAAACACAGTGTGGTTACAATGCAGCCTGTCAGTTTTATGTGCTGATCACAGTCTCTATAGATCACTAACGTACATTTATTACACAGTGGAAATTACATGAAATAACATACTGAACATCTGAATTTAATGCAGATACATATAGGTAAGAAACGAGGGTTTGTTATGAATTCAACTAGCTATTTTCAACTAATTTTCAAAGTCAGTCAAATAGTGTAGTGACCAACGCTAGGGTTATAACTTTACGTCTCAAGATAAAATGTTTGCCGTCTTCTGCTGATAAGTTGACTTACACTGTCGCACAGCTCTCGTACATCTAAAGCGTTGCTGTGGGGTCTCAAGTATCGCGATGTCATGTTCATGACTATAAACTGTCTGTACTACGTATAAAAAGTTCATTGAAATTTTGACACTACTGGTGCCAGAATGTCACGGTGTTACTACGAAATCTGTAAACTGTATTTTTGGATAATTACTGATCGGAACTATGATGTCAAGGCTCTCTATTTAAAGTTTACAGACTGTATCTCCATAATCAGCTACTAAGTAATACCACGTTTATCCACTGACGTCACATTTGCCGACACTGTAGCGTAACAAACCGTAGTGTTTTGGAGAGATCTTTGACGTGGTGATAACTTAAAATGCAGTGTGAAAGCATGTATTGCAGTGTCGAGGATATTCACTCCAGTTGTCTATCGTGTGATTATTGCCACAGCATGTATGGGGACAACGTTATCCCATTTTCAAGTTATAAAACGAGAAAAACCAGATTAAACTGTCCTTACACCGACAGACAAATGAGAATTACAGACATCCTGAGCTATAACCTAACTTAAAATTTTGTTATGACATTAGGCCTCGTCTCAACTTAAAAACAAGATGCACATGTGCATTGTCAATTCCTACAATAAAACATCACAAGTCGGGGCACCCACCGTTCTCAAGGTACAGTTGCATACTTGAAGCCGCTGCCATCACCTACCAACGATGATATTTACTTAAAGCCTAATGAGCACCAACGATGCTATTGTCTGTCATAAATCTTTGAGAAATGCCTGTCTGGCCCTATCCCATTCTAACTAAAAGCCATCTCTACGTTACAATCTGGTCGGAAACAGCATAAGTAAATCCTGTGTCTCTAGGTAAAACATGTTGACGGCTACTTCGTAAGGAGGATATCGCAAGTGTGCCCAGAAAGGCCCTTTAGATATTTCCGTCCTCTCATATACAGGGTGTTACAAAAAGGAACGGCCAAACTTTCAGGAAACATTCCTCACACACAAAGAAAGAAAATATGTTATGTGGACATGTGTCCGGAAACGCTTACTTTCCATGTTAGAGCTCATTTTATTACTTCTCTTCAAATCACATTAATCATGGAATGGAAACACACAGCAACAGAACGTACCAGCGTGACTTCAAACACTTTGTTACAGGAAATGTTCAAAATGTCCTCCGTTAGCGAGGATACATGCATCCACCCTCCGTCGCATGGAATCCCTGATGCGCTGATGCAGCCCTGGAGAATGGCGCATTGTATCACAGCCGTCCACAATACGAGCACGAAGAGTCTCTACATTTGGTACCGGGGTTGCTTAGACAAGAGCTTTCAAATGCCCCCATAAATGAAAGTCAAGAGGGATGAGGTCAGGAGAGCGTGGAGGCGATGGAATTGGTCCGCCTCTACCAATCCGTCGGTCACCGAATCTGTTGTTGAGAAGCGTACGAACACTTCGACTGAACTGTGCAGGAGCTCCATCGTGCATGAACCACATGTTGTGTCGTACTTGTAAAGGCACATGTTCTAGCAGCACAGGTAGAGTATCCCGTGTGAAATCATGGAGGTGAATCGAGAAAGTACAGTACATACTGACGAAACTAAAATGAGCTCTAACATGGAAATTAAGCGTTTCCGGACACATGTACACATAACATCTTTTCTTTATTTGTGTGTGAGGAATGTTTCCTGAAAGTTTGGCCGTACCTTTTTGTAATACCCTGTATAACGCCGACTCACTCCTCTTTCAGGCACAATAAATACCTTCCTCCTCTATATTTTATGACAGACAGTAATATAGTAGGATCTGAGCTTTAAGCTTCAAGTAAATGTCATCGTTGGTAGGTGATGGCAGTGTATTTCAGTCTGCAATTGTAGCTTGAATATGGTGGGTGTACCGACTTGTGATGTTTTACGTTTTATGATCTGGGTTGACAATGCACGTGTGCAGCTTGTCTTTAAGTTGTGACGAGGCATAAAAAAAATTGAGTTAGGTTATAACTCAGGACGTCAATAACCCTTATATGTCTGTCGGTATAAGGAGGATGGTTTCATCTGGTTATCCATGTTTTTAGCACTTGAAAATGGGATGATGTTGTCCCGAAACGTGTTATGGCAATGAAACTTCCTGGCAGTTTAAAACTGTGTGCCGGCTTAAACTCGGGGCCTTTGCCTTTCGCGGGCAAGTGCTCTGTGCTCTACCAACTGAGCTACCCAATCACGACTCACGACCCGTCCTCACAAGTTTGGAAGGTAGGAGACGAGATACTGGTAGAAGTAAATCTGTGAGGAGTGGTCGTGAGTCATGGAGGGATAGCTCAGTTGGTTGGTGCCGGCACAGTAGCTCAGCGTGTTCTGTTAGAGATCTGGCTGGTCCCTGTAAAAAAAAAAAAAAAAAAAAAAAAAAAAAAAAAAAAAAAAAAAAAAAAAAAAAAAAAAAAAAACTGACTGGAGGGATCAACAAAGAACTACAACGGATCAACGGATGTCATGTGACGTCCGCTACGACCAAATAAAACGAACGATAACGAACCAAAAAGAAAAAGTTGGTAGAGTACTTGCCCGCGAAAGACATTGGTCCTGGGTTCGCGCCTCGATCCGGCACACAGTTTTAACTTGCCAGGAAGTTTCATATCAGCGCACACTCCGCTGCAGAGTGACAATTTCATTCTGGATATTACGGCAATAATCGCACGATTGACAGCTGGGCTCAATATCCTCAATATTGCACGAATAACCGTTGTATGATGGCTTCACATCAGCTATCAAGTATATCTTAGGGAAAGCACCAAATACAGTGTGTTACCTTCCTAAACACTGCTCGGTTATTTGTAAATGATAGATTTCAGCTACAGTCGTCCTTTTGAAATTTTATTGGCAGATCTAGATTTGAGCTGGAAGCTAGCCATCCTCAATGCACTATCATTTTTGATCAATGCATGTAATGCATGTAATACTTAATTCAGTGAACTGTGAATGAAGCCCGACCAACAGGCATTACATGCATTGATCAAAAATGATAGTGCATTGAGGATGGATAGTTTCTAGCTGAAATCTAGATCTGCCAACAAAATTTCAAAAGGACGACTGATATCTGAAATTTATTATTTACAAGTCAATAATAGTAGCTGCGTGCAACAGCCTCTGAATGGAGGGGGTAACCTGACTGCTCGGTTAGTTTATGACTAAGACAATGGTGGACAGTATTCCACCAGATCTCTGATCACAAACGGAAATTTGAACTTTGGACCAAAATGAAACAGAAACTAAAATTGTCTGTATTATTTATCAAAATACACAATATTTCTTCGGTAATAAAATCAAACACACACGGCTGCTCCAGTCGGAGGTTCGAGTCCTCCCTCGGCCATGGGCCTGTGTTGTCCTTAGCATAAGTTAGTTTAAGTTAGGTTAAGTAGTGCGTACGCTTAGGAACCGAAGACCTCAACAATTTGGTCCCATAGGCTCTTACCTCAAATTTCCAAATAAAACATACATGGCACTATTGCTGTAACTTAATTGTTCTAAAACAGTGAAAGATATACTGTATATGTCTTGCACATTGGCTCTGCTGATCTAACTTACAGGATAACCTGCACTTGACAACATGTAAAGTTCGATCTTTGCACCAGTAAAGTTTGATTCTACAACACTGCAAACTACACATAGCACTATTGATCTGACTTACTGGTTAAAATGCAGATATCAACGAGAATTGTTTGATCTTTGAACCACACTTTAAAGAAACAAAAAATTGTCTGTATTACTTATCATAATACGTAAAGGTTTGTTGTAGAATAGTACAAATATATATGGCTTGCTTATTGGCACTATTTGTGTAACTTATGATGTGTTAACTATATGGCAGTTTGATGAAATAGGATACTGAACAGTAGTTTTAACACCTCTGCACAAATTCTTATAGTTAAGAAACGAAAGTAGCTAAGTTTTCAATAACCCACTTTCAATTACTTTTCAAATTCGCCCAGACATATAGCTATTCCACGATTCTGAATGACTGATATGCTTTCGACTATCCCCTTTCAGGTAATTTTGATAGCCGGATAAACTTTATTACAACTCTATTGCAGCGTAAGAACTTAATCATACAGCGTAAAATGTTTCTGGTGTTCTTCTGATAATGCTGACACATATTGTCGTACAATGGATATGGCATATGGATGAAATAAAGCACTGAAGACTAGTTTTAGCATCTGAATTTAAAATATGTTTGGTGACACAGTACTGTGGAAGTGTAACAACTACATCCATCAAAACTAACAAATTACTCCATATGTCATCATACACGTGACAAGGGGAATTTTTTACACCGCAACAACTAGCCTCGTGAAAAATTTGGAGAAATGTAGGTATACCATCCACTATTAGATGCATGTGTTAACTCCCAGGTCGGGCCCTGCACTATATTGCCGGCTATGAAACTGTTTGTGTAAAAATTAATGCTAGCAACACGATTTACCTTCGTTTTGATAACTCTCATTACGTTGTCTATGAACTATTTCACTCACGAGGTATCCTAAGAAATTTGCAGCAATTCGATATTTCTAGTAAATTTCTTTCTAATTCTTCATATAAATATACTCTGAAAGCATGACCTTTTTGTTCTATGAAAATAATTATCAGTCTCGCGACATTTATTTACGAGGATTGGCCAGTAAGTAAAGTACTGCATTTTATTTCTTCAACAATTCTGTATCGAACGTAATGAGAATTACACATAGGAAAGAATGATATTTTTTCATCATACCCTCCCGTAATCTCCATCCCGTTCTATGGCCTTCCTCCAGTGCGAAACAAGAGCTTGTATGCCCTGTCGGAATCAATCCTTGTCCTGGTGGCGGAGCCAGTGCTTCACTGTATGAACGCCTTAGATAAGTTCGTACCGACTAAGGTCCAAAGCGAGGGCAAAGATCCACCGTGGTATAACAATCATGTACGAAAGGTACTACGGAAACAAAGAAAGCTTCATCATAGGTTTAAGAGTAGTCGAATCATAGCTGATAAGGAAAAGCTGAACGAAGCGAAAAAGAGCGTAAAGAGAGCAATGAGAGAAGCATTCAACGAATTCGAACATAAAACATTGGCAAACAATCTAAACAAGAACCCTAAAAAGTTTTGGTCATATGTAAAATCGGTAAGCGGATCTAAATCCCCTATTCAGTCACTCGTTGACCACGATGGCACCGAAACAGAGGACGACCGAAGAAAGGCAGAAATACTGAATTCAGTGTTCCGAAACTGTTTCACTGCGGAAAATCGTAACACGGTCCCTGACTTCAGCCGTCGCATGGACGCCAAAATGGAAAATATTGAAATAAACGATATCGGAATTGAAAAACAACTGCTATCACTTAGTAGCGGAAAAGCATCCGGACCAGACGAGATACCCTTAAGATTCTACAGTGATTATGCTAAAGAACTTGCCCCCTTTCTATCAGCAATTTATCGTAGATCGCTGGAAGAACGTAAAGTACCTATCGACTGGAAGAAAGCGCAGGTCGTTCCCATTTTCAAGAAGGGTCATAAATCAGATGCGAATAATTATAGGCCTATTTCGCTTACGTCAATCTGTTGTAGAATAATGGAACATGTTTTGTGTTCTCGTATTATGACGTTCTTAGATAATACAAATCTCCTTCATCATAACCAACATGGATTCCGCAAACAGAGATCATGTGAAACTCAGCTCGCCCTATTTGCCCAAGAAATTCACAGTGCCGTAGACACTGGCGAGCAGATTGATGCCGTATTCCTGGACTTCAGGAAGGCATTTGATACGGTTCCGCACTTACGTTTAGTGAAAAAAATACGAGCTTGCGGAATATCGGACCAGGTTTGTGAATGGATTCAGGATTTCCTAGAAGAAAGAACACAACATGTCATTCTTAACGGTTCAAAATCTGCAGATGTAGAGGTAATTTCGGGAGTACCGCAGGGAAGCGTGATAGGACCTTTATTGTTTACAATATACATAAATGACTTAGTTGACAACATCGGTAGCTCCGTGAGGCTATTTGCAGATGACACGGTTGTCTACAAGAAAGTAGCAACATCAGAAGACTCGTACGTACTCCAGGAGGACCTGCAGAGGATTAATGCATGGTGCGACAGCTGGCAGCTTTCCCTAAACGTAGATAAATGTAATATAATGCGCATACATAGGGGCAGAAATCCATTCCAGTACGATTATGCCATAGGTGGTAAATCATTGGAAGCGGTAACGACCGTAAAATACTTAGGAGTTACTATCCGGAGCGATCTGAAGTGGAATGATCACATAAAACAAATAGTGGGAAAAGCAGGCGCCAGGTTGAGATTCATAGGAAGAATTCTAAGAAAATGTGACTCATCGACGAAAGAAGTAGCTTACAAAACGCTTGTTCGTCCGATTCTTGAGTATTGCTCATCAGTATGGGACCCTTACCAGGTTGGATTAATAGAAGAGATAGACATGATCCAGCGAAAAGCAGCGCGATTCGTCATGGGGATATTTAGTCAGCGCGAGAGCGTTACGGAGATGCTGAACAAGCTCCAGTGGCGGACACTTCAAGAAAGGCGTTACGCAATACGGAGAGGTTTATTATCGAAATTACGAGAGAGCACATTCCGGGAAGAGATGGGCAACATATTACTACCGCCCACATATATCTCGCGTAATGATCACAACGAAAAGATCCGAGAAATTAGAGCAAATACGGAGACTTACAAGCAGTCGTTCTTCCCACGCACAATTCGTGAATGGAACAGGGAAGGGGGGATCAGATAGTGGTACAATAAGTACCCTCCGCAACACACACCGCAAGGTGGCTCGCGGAGTATAGATGTAGATGTAGATGTAGATGAATCACCTCCTCATCGTCCTCAAAATGTCTTCCATTAATGGCATCCTGTAATTGCCCAAGCTAGCGGAAGTCCGAGGGGGCTAGGTCAATTGTGTCAGGTGTGACAGCCGTGGATGTTTCCCGGCCTCTGCAAATCGTGGAGCTCCGCAGAACCGTCTTCTGATGACGTCACTCTCCGTGCCCAGTGATTAACTGCACTCCTGTCGACAGCAGATGCTCCAGAGGCTTTGCACAGTTTCTTTCTCTGCAGTGAGAAATTCAACGACTTCACGTTGCTTGTAACGTACGTCACCTACAGACGCCATTTTGAATATGTCCTGCAGCTATGCTATCTATAGGAAGTGACGGAAACTTCGCGCGTTCACTTCAAATAACACACACGTAACGTTTTGGAGTCGCGACATTGTTTTTGGCTGAGAAAAAAATGCGGTGCATTACTTTCTGGACAACCCTCGTAAATTCTGTTTATGTGAAAATCTATTCAATGTCGAAGATATATCATTGTCGACCATCTTCACACACACGCACACACACACACACACACGCGCGCAAAATTGTATAAGTGTCTATTCTCGTCACACAAAAACTTCTAAGTTCATGTGTTCTCAGCTGATGACATTGCACTTTTTTTTCTAAGTATCAAGCTATCACACCATGGAGACAATATACAATGAGCTTCTTCTGTGTTTTCCGAACACCAAATATTCCAGGCTGTCGGATGGGTTCAAAAATACGTAGTTTTAACAGAACAGAAAAAGAAACATGTGAATATATAAGAAAGAAGTGATCCTTCAAGGTCTTTGAACTAGGTGTCTTTCTGTCAAGTGTATACTTCTAGATGATACGCCATGATTGGAAATTTCTTGAGTTTCGAGCTTTTATAAATAATATACAAACTGTAGTATTTGAACAACGAGCTGATGTTCCTCATAAATTAAAAAAATATTATTTGTTCCCTGACTCGTTACTCAAGATTTATACACAAAAATTTATCCAGTTGATTAATAACTGAATACGCATTTTAGTTCATACTACAGCCTACCTCTGAAAGTTTGGAGTTCTGATTCACCCTATTTGTCCCACAGGACATAACTTGTGTGTGTGTACACGTTTATACACTTTCATTCACAACTGACAATGTAAAATTTAGCATTCACAAAAAAACACTACGACAGCTCTGTGGGGAAAGAAGAACGGCTTAGAAGACGTATTAAAATAATTAGCAAGTTCTATAGTAAATTCAGAATCCACTTAACGAAGGCGAGATACGAGGTAGGACAGTATTTACTTCTGTTATACTGCTGTCAGCCACATTGCATTGACGTTATAGTTTAATTTAGTCAGTGGCGATGCATTTCGTACATATTTTGATCATCATTAAGGCTGTGTGCACACTGAATTTAGGGCATGCGTGCAAAATTTCAGTTCCTCTAAGAATATAAAAATAATTATGAAACTATGGAGTGCAACTTAAGCTGTAAATCAGCCACAGTGAGCACAATTAACTACGAAGAGCAACTGAAACACGAACAAAAAGACGCTTAACGTCCTAACTATGGGCGACAAAGGCAACTGTAAGAAACTTCTGCCGTCCAGGGTTCTGCAAGACGACCAAGGCAGAGACGTTGTAACAGATACGTAAGAAAAAGAAGAAAAGTATTTCAACTATATAAACCCACATTTGCCGAACTTTGTCATGTAATCGACGGAAAAAAATCTCCTCAGATTGCTATGTGTTGAGAAATGCACTATGCAGAAAGGATCCATGGGAAGTGGTAAAACAAGAAAACAGCGAAGGCAAGCATGAAATTATTTGTTCTGTATAATTACGGTGAAAGTTCAGTATGAAATAAACGTATTTCAGAACAGCGGGACGGTCTTTCTAGAAAAGATCGATGTGTTGGAGAATGTGTTAAGACATTGTGGTCTAGTTAATTGGACAACGGAAATCGTTTGAGAGAGCTGAGAGGAGGATGTTTCATTAAGACTGTTGAAGGCTTTTAATTCTAGCAATTTGACAGATATTAGGCCATAGTAGAAAAAAAGAGAACTACAATATTTGAGTAGAAAGACCCTAAAAACACATACACAAACATGCACACGTATGAAAGTCACGCTTCAGTTATTTATTCTGTCAGGTCGCCCGATTATTCATTCCTCTGTGTTGTGGCGGCGTTCAGGACAAAGACTGGTTTGATGAAGCTCTTCACGCTAATCTGTCCCGTGCAAGCCTCTTCATCTCCGAATAAATACTGCAGCCATCGTCTATTAGAAGCTGCTTACTGTAGTCCAGTCATCCCTATTTTTCCCCTCTACAATGTTACGCCTCCCCCTCTCCCCTCGCCACACCCCTCCATAACCATATTCACGATTGCTTGATGCCTCAGGATCAACGATGGTTGATACATTTCTTTTCGACCCATTTCGTGTCAGTTCCTATTCATTAATTTTCTAAGCAAATCAAACGTAAAGGGAAAAATCTTGGTTGAGAATTACTTCCACCACTGAAGAAAACAGCCGATCGCTATACTTTTATTCTGCAAATTCTTTCCGTGAAAGAACACCAAGCGATTGACACTATGTTTTCTGCTGTTACTCTAGCTGATAATGATATTTTTGTACACAATATTTGTATAACTTGATTTTGTTGGTGTCCAATAGGCGTTTAGCTGTCTCTCAGGCCACCGTTCATAGTACTTGACAAAGATCGTTTTGTCCATAGTAGAAACATTTTTCAAGAAAATGAAATCCAGTTTTCAATATTCCGGTTTCCTAAGCAAACTGGTTAACTGATTGTCTCTTTAGGTGTGCACCAATAGAGATTTAATGTATGCATCTTTTAAAATAAAAGCCGCCTGTTGTGGCCGAGCGGCTCTAGGCGCTTCAGTCTGGAACCGCGCGACCGCTACGGTCGCAGGTTCGAATCCTGCTTTAGGCATGGATGTGTGTGATGTCCTTAGGTTAGTTAGGTTTAAGTATTTCTAAGTTCTAGGGGACTGATGACCTCAGAAGGTAAGTCCCATAGTGCTCAGAGCCATCTGAACCATCTTTTAATGTAAAACGTAACTTGGATACACGTTATATCAAGTGTAAGTGAATACGACAAAAGTGGAAAGAATATCGCTTGTAATCCCTACACTGAATTTATTAATGATGTAGAAGTTAATTCTATATTTAAGACAGATGACACAGTACCCATCCAATAAAAAGTATGAAACAAGTTAATGAACAAAATTAAACACCACATTTGGAAAGAAGTAAATGGAGGACACTCGCTAATGGCCCGTATGTAGGATGCAAAAGGAGATAGTATATTATCAATCCACAGTATGTTTAGGCATGCACCAGAGAAATAAACAAGGACCGTCGCTCTTCATGTTCATGTTAATCACCTGGCTGGCAAATTACTAATAATATAATTATTCTTGTGAATGATACAGTTATCCACAATGACGAAGTATCTCAAAAACCTACACAAATACTCAATCAGATCTTGATGAGATTTAAAACGGGTCTCTCGATCTACAAGTTGCTTCATACGTTCAGAAATGTGTATGTGTGCACTTCAAAAGAAGCAAAAACGTAGAATCTCACGATCGTAATATCAGCGATCCACAACTGGAAACAGTCAGCAGATACAAACAGCTGGCTGTAACAGTTTATGGGGATATCAGATGGTATTATCACGTAGGTTCAGTCATAGGCGAAGCAAGCGGCAAGTGTCAGCCAGGGTCCATGGAAAATACTGTTACGCCGTAAAGTCAGGAGCCGGCAGGCCAATCGGGAACAATGGAGCAGACAGGCCTGCGACGAGATGTCAGCCAATCGCGCGCAGACCGACCCCTCTCCAGGACGACAACGCGACAGCAGCGGCGTCTATCCGAAGATGACATAAGCGCCTCGCCCGATTGGTCGCGGTTCAGTCGAAGAGAAGCTTCGAGACTAGCGATGTCAATACAAGCGTCAAAGCTCATTACTTCGCTTAGAATTGTTGTGCTGAAGAAGCTTGTTTATTTCGGATGCCGCCCTTTGCTTGCGACACATCTAGATAAATTCTCGAAGTTAAGTATTTTCATTTACTTTTCGTAATAAAACTCATTAATACGGTTTGTCTGATTTGTTTCTCTACCGATCCGAGAAAGCAGATTTCCTAAACACCCCAGATTAGACTAGACAGAATTTAACAAATACCATCAGTCTACAAAGCAGATTGCTAGAGATACATTCATAGAACCCATTTTAGAATACTGTTCTTGTGTCTGGGACTCTTCCTTCACAAATGGGACATGAGTCAATAAACGCATACAAAGAAAGGAAGCACGAATGTTGATAGATTTATCTGGGCAGTACTGAAAAAAATGAATTGGCGAATGGTTAAAGATAGAAGGTTCAAGACACTAGCGAGCGCTAGAGTGAGATTCAGGTGCCGTCTCTAAAGGGTTAACACTGTAATAAATCGAATCACTCACAGGAAGCAGAATCACCTTAATCGTTATTGACGGAATCCCTTCAGATAACTGCCACTAACGCTTCTATACAGGTCTAATGATGTCACAGTCACCGGAATCGTCATTAGAACAATAATAACATTCAGCCACACAGTCACCCGGATCTTCATCATCACTAGGAAAAGCTGAATAACAATCGCCAAAAGCTCTGAACGTGTTTAAGATTCATTCATTTCCTTCTGTTTTCTGGACGGGGCCATCTCTAAAGCAGGAGGAAATTCAAGACGAAAATACAGGATCTGGTCACATTATTGTAGCCACCGCCTACGTTCGACGTCAACGTGCAATAATCACTCAGTGGAGGGTATACAAAGAATTTAAAGGGTGTCAAGGGGTGTTGAGGATGCTGTACAGAGTACGTTCTAAAGGCTTGATCATTGTCATTCGGGCCAAGGGTAGAAGAATTTCCAAAAACGGTAAGTTTGTAAGCTGTTCGCGGGCCGCCGTGATTAAAGTGTGTCGTGCATGGCAAGCTGGTGCTATCCAAATCCGGCGTCGAGGTAACTGAGGTGCACCACGGGCCTTAGATGACAGGCATGAACGACGGCTGCGGAGAAGCGCACAAGCGAACAGACGTGCAACTGTTGAGCAACTGACCGCCCACATGAACCAACGTGTCTCCTCAACGACCATTCAGCGAACGTTGCTGCGTATGGGCTTCCGCAGTGGGCGCGTGGTTCGTGCACCCACGGTGAATGCTGTAAAAAAAAAAAAAAAAAAAAAATGGATCAAATGGCTCTGAGCACTATGGGACTTAACTTCTGAGGTCATCAGTCCCCTAGAACGCAGAACTACTTAAAGCTAACTAACCTAAGGGCATCACACAGATCCATGCCCGAGGCAGGATTCGAACCTGCGACCGTAGCAGTAGCGCGGCTCCAGACTGTGGCAGCCTAGAACCGCTCGGTCACCCCGGCCGGCGACTGCTGTACATCGGCGACGAAGACTGGAGTTCGCACACCAGTACCGCTGCTAGACATCCACTGACTGGTGACAGATGGCCTTCTCAGATGAATCACGTTTTATTGACAGAGTCCGTTGGCGTGTACGGCCCTGCAACAATCGTCGGAAGGGTCCAGGCAGGAGGAGGGGGCATTGTGGTCTGGGGAATGTTTGTGTCGCATTCCGTGGATGATCTCATCAGTCTGGAAGGTACAATGGATTAACGTGAGCACGCATCTATCCTTAAGGACGATGTCCTCCCCTACTTGTTTTTTTCCTCGGTACGTTGGAATCTTGCAGCACGACAATGCAACGCGTCACACAGCTCATGGAGTACGTGCGTGGTTCGAAAAGTGCCATGACGAGGTTACCGCATTCCCTTGGCCACCAGACTCTCCGGATTTAAGCCCACCCGAGAATCTCTGTGAACATCTCGATTGGCCTGTTCGCGCCATGGATCCTCTACCGAGAAACCTAGCGCCAACTGACAACGGCACATGAGTCGGCATGGCTCCACATCCCTGTCTGTACTTTCCACAACGTCATTGTCTCTCTTCCTGCACGTCCGCGCTGCAAAAGGTGGTCACATTAATGCGGCTGGACCGTGTAGAACAATTTGAAGTAAAACTTATCAAAATGGGATCAAAATGCTAAATAAGCAAGAAGTACACGATGGCAGCCAAGTTTGATAGACTGACTGTTGGTGCAAACACCTAAATAGACGACGTAGGTAAGACATATCACAGCAGATGCGATCTACAGACAGCGCATGGAAAACACGAGTTATCACGAGATCTCTCTATAGCGAGTTATCACGAGATCTCTCTGTAGCGGAACAAACAGTGGTAGCAGTTACTTCTATAAAATATCTGGGAGTATGGGTACGGAGCGATTTGAAGTGGAATGATCATATAAAATTAATTGTTTGTAAGGCGGGTGCCAGGTTGAGATTCATTGGGAGAGTCCTTAGAAAATGTAGTCCATCAACAAAGGAGGTGGCTTACAAAACACTCGTTCGACCTATACTTCAGTATTGCTCATCAGTGTGGGAGCCGTACTAGGTCAGGTTGACGGGGGAGGTAGAGAAGATCCAAAGAAGAGCGGCGCGTTTCGTCACAGGGTTATTTGGTAAGCGTGATAGCGTTACGGAGTTGTTTAGCAAACTCAAGTGGCAGACTCTGCAAGAGAGGCGCTGAGCATCGCGGTGTAGCTTG
The DNA here is from genome assembly GCF_021461385.2 of Schistocerca piceifrons. Classification (NCBI taxonomy): domain Eukaryota; kingdom Metazoa; phylum Arthropoda; class Insecta; order Orthoptera; family Acrididae; genus Schistocerca; species Schistocerca piceifrons. Next base: position 531,662,631 of record NC_060144.1, on the reverse strand, counting down.
CTGTCCAGGTTTCGAGAGGGTACGTTTCTGGATGAGGTATCGAATATATTGCTTCCCCCTAATTATACCTCCCGAGGAGATCACGAATGTAAAATTAGAGAGATTCCAGCGCGCACGGAGGCTTTCCGGCCGTCGTTCTTCCCGCGAACCATACGCGAGTCGAACAGGAAAGGGAGGTAATGACAGTGGCACGTAAAGTGCCCTCCGCCACACACCATTGGGTGGCTTGCGGAGTATAAATGTAGACGTAGATGTAGAACGGTTTACACCCGAGACACGAGTAAATTCGGTATCCGTTCGCAATGTGACAAGTGAGGAATCTGGGAACACATAGATCTTCATACCCATCGCTCCCGTAGGCACACGAAGACAAGGTTACACTAACTCCACTTCGCACAGAGGCGTTTAAGCAGCCATTCTTGGGTAGTGCTATAGGAAGTACCTCTTCCACTGAAACATCCCCTTAGAAAAATTAGTTAATGACAGTGCTGGAAAACCTCTACATTATTTGACTTTCAAACAGATGAGCAAAACTGAACATACTGAGACATTTCTTTCTTTACTTATTCCGATCAACACAAAACTGACACACAATATTTTTAACGCAGCGCAATCTGACTTTCAATAATCCCCACAAAAAAAGAATGGCAGTGACTAACAATAACCCATACTTTTCATGAATCACTTACCTCACAAAAATCTTCGTTACTCGAACTACTGCAATACAGCGAGCGCCAATACTGTCAGCTAAATAAAAGAGTCTAACTACTGAAGGCACTAACTACTGATAGGCATAGTTAGCAAATGAAAGATTTTGGTAGAGAACAAACAATGTATTTACCTCAATAGTGTTTCCTTTTTCTTACGGACACACGTCCAGGTCGTCCGCTCTCAAAACTCTGTCATCTCTCTCCCCACATCCACCACTGCTGGCGGCTCACCTCCATCTGCACAACGCTACGCTCTGTTCACATCCAACTGCCCAATACTACAATAGCAAATATTCCAACAATGCAAACCAGCCACAGACTGCACACAGCACAGTCAGTGATTTTCATACAGAGCGCTACATGGCGTTGCCAACATAAAAACCTAAAGAACCTACTTAGACCATGCACTTCGCAGTGGCTTAGATTTGCATGTACGTGTGTTCAGACAGCTAGTATTAATTGCAATAAACTATTAAAGATCGCTATGAAACTGTGCATTTACCAAGAACTAAATGAGCCACGACAGCTAATGGAACGTAAATAAGCAACGAAATGAGGCAGTATGTTAGACAGAAGACGGTGAAGGCCCATCACTAGTGACAGCTATTCCCTTGTTTCCGGCAGCGGATATTGCCCTCCAACGTCAATAGCGTTTTTCCACTCAGTGCTTGTCATCAGCAACAGAGGTGGGTTAATTATTGTTAATAATTTAGAAATAATCTTGGAGAAACTTAACTGTTTTGTGTATTCGAAAACACTCGGTATTACACAGGCTGTATACAATGTAGCGATTTAGAGAAATAACCGTTTAAATAACACTAATTTAAAAATTATGAAAATGTGATGTTTCGCTCTGTTTCTCGCAGTCAGTTTCAACGGAATATCTGCATATGGTAACGGTATTAATTCAGTTACTATTACCGATATCTGCATCCTGAACTAGAAGGGAGAGGCGTTTAAATCATGATGCAGAATGTTCTCGTACGCTAATTACGAAATTACGAGTTAGAGAAGGAAAATTGTTGCTGGAATTCTGCAAGAGGAATGGGCTGGCGATCGCAAATTCGTGGTACAAGAAGAGGAGTAGTCACAAAATAACTTGGTACAGTGGGGACTGGTCCCAAACTTCAGTAGTAGACTATGTACTAGTGGATAGGCAGATGATGAGCAGCCTCACAGATGTTAAGGTCATACCATCTGAGGCCTTAGACAGCGACCATCGGCTGTTGGTAGCCACCCTAAGAGAGAAAAAAGATAGGAGGGCAACAGATATACAGGAGAAAAGGTTGAAGACATGGATGCTGAAAGAGGATGAACGGAGGACCCAGTACCAGACACTGATCAGGAAGAAGCTGCCAAAGGAAGATCAGAGAACAGTGGAAGAAGAATGGGGCGATTTTAAGAGGGCTCTAGTTGAGGCAGCTGAGACTGTGTGCGGAAGAACTAGCACAAAGAGGAGAAGTAGGGAAACCCCATGGTGGAACAACATATGTAAAGAGGCAGTACTTCGAAAGAACAAAGCCTTCAGAGAATGGTTCCAGACCCGAACAGAGGAAGCTAGGGTAAAATATAAGGAAAGCAAGAAAGCGGCACAGACCATAGTAAGGGCGGAGAAGAAGAAGTGGATGGAAAAATGGACAAGAATGTTAGAAGAGGACAGTGAAGGGAACAAAAAAGTACTTTACACCATGGTAAGAAATAAGAGGAATGACAGAAGCGAATGCCTGAGGATCATGGATAATAATGGAAGAGTTGTGGAGGAAATGCATGAGCTCAAAAAGATTTGGAAGGAGTACTTTGAAGATCTGTTGAATGCTGCCAAGCAGGTAACTAACAGCGATGGAGAGCCTAAGGCAGCAGACGATTATAATAATGGGGAAATTGATGATCTAACTTGGAATGAAGTGGAAGAAGCCATAAAGAGGATGAAAGGGGGCAAGGCACCAGGCTGGGACGAAGTAACAGTGGATATGATACGAGCAGCAGGAGAAGTAGGAACCCAGTGGCTATACAGAGTGCTGAGGGTGGTGTGGAAGGAGAACAGAATTCCTGAGGATTGGAAGAAAGGAATTATAGTCCCGATCTTCAAGAAAGGGGATAAAAGGAGATGTGAGAACTACAGAGGAATCACCCTGCTATGCCACTGTGGAAAAATCTATGAAAAGATGCTGGAGAAGAGAATAAGAAGCAGTATTGAAAGTAGACTGCAAGAGGAGCAGTACGGTTTCAGACCGGGAAGATCAACAACGGACCTCATATTTGCGGTAAGGCAACTGCAGGAAAGGCACTATGAGTACGGGAAGGACTTAATCATGGCCTTTTTGGATATTGAGAAGGCGTATGACAGTATCTGTAGGGACAAGCTCTGGGATGTGCTGAACGCAAAAGGGATAGATGAAGAGATTACACGAAAAGTCAGAAAAATGTATGAGGGAAGTGAGAGTTGTGTGAAAGTGGGGAGGGAACGTACTGCATGGTTCAAGCTGGAAAATGGGCTGCGACAGGGAAGTGCACTTTCGCCTTTATTGTTTATTATTGTTATGGATGAAATCCTACAGCAAGTATCAGATGCAATTGGAGATCATAAAATGAAAGCAGTGCTTTTTGCCGATGACCTGATGTTATGGGGAAATTGCGTGAAGGAGGTGCAAGAGCAGTTAGATGCATGGGAGGCAACGGCAGCACAATATGGAATGCATTTCTCTGCAAAGAAAAGTGAAATAATCGTCACAACAAGGAAGAAGAATAGGCCAAATGTGGATATAACTTGTGGAGGGGAAAAACTACAAGTGGTAGAGAACTTCAAGTACCTGGGAAGCGTGATTGAAAGTAAGGGGGGAAACGCAATGGAAATAAATGAAAGATGCAGAAAAGCAGGGCAGTTCTACAAATGCATTAGGGTGCTTATTTGGAGCAAGGAGGTGCCACAGAAATCCAAGGGAATTATATACCGAACCTACTTTGTCCCCATATTGACATACGGAAGTGAGACATGGGTAATGCACAAAAGCGACAAAAGTAGAATACAGGCTAGTGAAATGAAGTTCCAGAGGAGCAGGTTGGGTGTAACAAGACGAGACAGATTGCGAAATTTGTATGTGAGGGAAAGACTAAAGGAGGAACCAGTACAGGACAGGATAGAAAAATCAAGTGGTATGGACACATGAAGAGAATGGATGAGGGAAGAATTCCAAGGAGGATGTTTGATCTGCAACTGGAGGGGAAGAGGCCCAGAGGAAGACCAAGAGATAGATGGGTGAAGGGAGTGAAGGAATGTGTGATGAGAAGAGGAGAGAACTGGACGAAGGTGGAAGAGGGGGAATGGTGGAAAGACAGAACACGGTGGAGAGGCTTGTGTTCCCGACAGACCCAGCCAGTGGCTGGAAACTGTCCAAGATGATGATGACATTGTCTGAGCGTTGACACTCACGTGAGGTAAGAGATCGTGTGTCGCTAGTGTCGCCACAGGAGCGAGAGAGAGAGAGAACTTATTAAAGTAGAATTAAGGTTATAAAGCTCTTTAATGCTTACAGTCAACATTGTTAAAGAAGACAATTAACATTTTACACGTTTTTCTTTTCCGAGGAAATGATTTTGTCTAGGCTTGGTACAATATTCCGTGAGACTGCTAACCTCAAAGAATTGGTGAAATTTTCTATCGCCAAGGAATGAACGGTTCTTAGTTTTAGCAAGCTTTGAAAGAGAGAAAAAGCGCTCACAAATATACGTGGAACCGAACATTGAGAGAACTTTGGCCGCCTGCTTGTGCAAAAGAGGATATTTCTCTCGTGGAAGACAGCTGTTACAGACATCCAAAGTTTTACACATAAGAAAGCGGTACTTCAGGCGGATATGGCACTGTAGGTCAATCAGTTCTAGTTGAAGCACTTGTGAGACGTCCTCTACCCGAAGGGAAAACAGGCGAACAAATATATCTATCAGCTGGCGTTCGGGCGCTCCGCACGGCCAGCTAAGCGGCACGGCTCGGCCACTGCAGCAACATGCGAATTCGCGCGGGGCGCTGGCCGCGGGCGATCGCGGGCGCTAGCGCCCCAGGGCACAGCTTGGACGAGCCTGCTGTGGACAGTCCCACGATGCTAGGAGTATATGAAGCGCCTGTTATTCAAGGTGTTCTACGAAAATTGTCTCGGGATCAGTAATTTCAAATCTGATGATGACAGGATACCACATCTACACCCGTGAGCATGTGTGACTGTGTATGAATACCATAGGCTCGGTGCATGTGTAAACTTGTGTAGAAAAAGCTACCGTCTTTTAGGCTTGCTTGAAATACTTCTGAATTTTGAAGATATCTTGCGTCACAACAATGAATGAAAACACAAAAAAATGTATTCCGAACTTTAGGGTATGCTCCGAGTTGAGTTTTCCAATAGATAGTAAAATTATATGTCAATATTTACTACCACAAAAACAGGAAAATATGAGTGTTTCAAGTTACTCTTTAGTAGGGGATTTCTTGAAACACTTCCGTTTCTGATGTTAGCTCACACTTACGAACGTCCGGTGTAGGCACTAATACTATAGAAACATTTTTTAAAATCTACGAAGGTAGTTTATTACGAAACGTATTCGCAGATTGTGCGTAAGTTTCGTAATACGAGGGCGTGCTGAAAAGCAATGCCTCCGAATTTTATGTATGAAAACTCTTAAGGCTTTTGAAATAAAACAAGCATTGTTAGCATTCTGCATCTCTATTCTTCATGTCCACATATTAGGAGCCCTCAACCGCCAGACAGCTCCAAACTGCAGCCTCTAACATGGCAGTGTGTGGCGTGACTACGTCGGTGGGCGAGAAAGAGCCTGCTGTAATCGGGTTTAGAATTCGAAGCGTTCGTCCACACTTGGAGCATCGTCTCCTTCAGCATGGCAACGTCACACCACACGCGAGAGCTGCGGCCTCAGCACCAGTCCGACGCCTCGGACTCACGTCGTCGATCATCCGCCATACGGTCCCGACTTGTTCCCAACCGATTTTCGTGTTTTCAAACCTGAGAGAAAAAACTTAAAGAACACCGTTGACAGCAATGAAGCGATGCAAGCATGAATGAGGCTGTGGCAAGAAAATCAAACATTCTGCAATGACGGTATCAAAGAGCTGGTCCCTCGTTGGGAGTAATGTGCTCGTCGCTAGTGTAGCTATGCTAAGAAATAAACATGTAGACATGACTAAGAAATCTGTAGAATGTTAACGTTTCGTTTTATTTAAAAAGGTTTAAAGGTTTTCCCATAAAAAATTCACAGCTGTTACTTCTCAGCAGACCCTCGTATTTAATACTGCTGTGGATCATCAGCAGTGTCTGTCTCTTCAGACATGCATGCATGACTGAGGGAGCATACATTGTAAAAATTTAAATAGAAATTAATTATATGTAAATTTGTTTTGTTTTTGAGTTAATATGGAATATTTAAGTTGTTCCAAATCATCCAACGTTAGACATGGAATTATATAAAAACAATAAAGTTCAGCTAATAGCTTTTGGTGTTGCTGAGCAACAGTCACACAATAATTTAAATATTAAAATAGAAATTAATTATATGTAAATTTGTTTTGTTTTTGAGTGAGTATAAAATATTTACCTTGTTCCAAATCATCCAACTTTAGACATGGAATTATATAAAACAATAAAGTTCAGCTAACAGCTTTTGGTGTTGCTGAGCAACAGTCACACAATAATTTTTAAATGAACACACCGTCATTTGACTGTAAGTTTCGTTCTTGTATGACATTTTTGAAGTGTTGGCAGAAGAGCCAACACGGTTTTTCTAGAGGAGGCCGAAATGCACGCGTTTAATTACACGCTGACTGGCGTGAGATCTGGAACAGGACAATATCTAGAGAATTGCAAATAAAGTACGTAGTTGATATAATACTTAACTTTAATCCACAATTGTAGAACATCTCTCGTTACGGTACATGCTTCATAATATTAATTATCAATTGAATACGGCGCCTTGCTAGGTCGTAGCAAACGTAGCTGAAGGCTATGCTAACTATCGTCTCGGCAAATGAGAGCGTATTTGTCAGTGAACCATTGCTATGAACGTAGGCTGTACAACTGGGGCGAGTGCTAGTACGTCTCTCTAGACCTGCCGTGTGGTGGCGCTCGGTCTGCTATCACTGACAGTGGCGAAACGCGGGTCCGACGTATACTAATGGACCGCGGCCGATTTAAAGGCTACCACCTAGCAAGTGTGGTGTCTGGCGGTGACACCACAATTTTCAAGTGACTGAGCTTATGTCATTAACATATTAATTTATGGCCAATGTTGAGTTTGACGTCCTGCAATATATGTTAAACACATGAACTCATTCATTTGAAAATGGCACAGAAGACCGAAAGTTGTGTCATAATTAAATAAATAACAATACAGTGAAATGGCGTTGCATTCATTTAAAAAAATTTCAACAAGCCTGGCGAGATAACAAACAAATATTAATATGCCAATTTCAGCAACAAGATAGACTATGCTTGTGTGTTTATGTTTTCATGGGATTACCAGTGATTTCCAACGTTGTAGAGTTGAAAAGAAGGTCTATATTCGTCAACAACATAAACGATTCTAGAGGAAAATAGCTTAATTCACTTACTTCAGTATGTTGCTAAAATTATTGCTCGTGATATGGTTGTTCAGAATGACACACTTTTTTTAATTTTTTTAGCACCTAGAGACTTTCTATAGTCTCAGTATCGTCCTTTGCATAATATGTTTGTGATACAAGATGACAATACATCCATATTCTTGTCTAAGGAGTGCCTGATGCACATACTGGTGTGGTTGTGTGGTAAGTACTGCGTCTTCTTTCTGTATATTATTTCCCTTACGCTTATCAATCACAGACAAGGAGTATCACTAGAATTTTGGACTAATAGTAAATTTCATGCCACCGGTCAGTGTCAGCAGGCAGAGAGTGTGAAATATGGTGATCAATATAAAGTAACAATCTGTATAATGTTTAAATGCCCAGCCTTCCTTGTTCTGATCGGTAGATGCCGCAGAAAGTCGCTAAATCGACCGTTGCTTGGTATTCTGTTAAAAGTGATTGCGTGGAGCAAACCATCATATTTTCCTGCTTTTAAATTATCGTTATTTAAAACGATTTTTTTAAAAATTACCGCATCATATACACTCTGTCTTATACCGAGTGTTTATGAATACACTAAACAGTTTACTTTCTCCTAATTATTTCTGAATTGTTAAATATAGTGAACCCGCCTCCGTGGACGAGTACGAACAAGGAGTGAAAATGCCAATGTGACGCCATTGCCACTCGCGTGACCTTGTTTCCGTCGCTAACCCGTTAATTATTAACAGTGTTACACTGGCACTGTTTTAGGTGCATTGTTTCTGTGTAAAAGTCATTTCTTATATGCAGAAGGCATCCACTTCCCATTATTTGAAACGAGTAATATCGTTTCCTGTACGGGTATGTAGACGTACCGAGAACAGTGTCGTCTGATAGTTAAATGTAACTATCTGCGAAAGAGAAAGCTGTTGGTACCAATCGAGACCGTTCCACTTTCGTCTGCTGCTCCCGTCTGCTACCATGTCGAGAGGTTTCTAGTGTGAATAGTTATTACGTGGGAGTATAATGCCATTCTTCGTGAACTGAGGGGATGACGTTCGTTGAAACGTGTGCTGAAGTGTAATACACAGAGAATTGCAGTCTAGTACTTTATGAACAGCTGGCTCCGTACCGCTGTTGCTCAGGCGTTGCGCTGCAGATGGTGAATGCCCTCGCGAAGTTGGTTTGTTCGGAAGCAGACTGCACCGGTTAAAGCGCTGGGCGCCGGGTCGTTTGAGGCGCGGCGCTGCTCGCGGTAGGGGAAGTGTGGCAGTCGTCCGGGCGCCGTGGTGGGGGAAGGGGTGGGCCTTCGCGCGGACGAGGAGTGGGGACGCGTCCCCGTGGTGGGGGAAGCCGCGCCGGGCGGGCGGCGGCGGCGCCAGTCTACGCCCGTCCCCCGCAGCTGCAGCACGCGCGTCGGCACCGCTCGAGCGTAGCGCGGGCGACAGCCACCTGGCCCGCACTGTCACCCTGATCTAGCGCCCTGCCGACGCCCGGGAGGAGATTGCGATCAGAGCGCCAGGGGACACCTCCTTACTGACAGCCATGCAGCCGAGCGGGGAAGAGTTATGACAATCACAGAGACAGCTGGAGGCACTGTTTGGGCTCAGTGACCGCTGGTTTCCGATGTATCCCGCGATGTCGCCGATGGGTACAAGTAAGTTGTGTGGAGTGGTTCGTTTTAGTACCTCCTTGGGATAAAGACAACGATGCTAATAACAAGAAACAATAAAACAAATTATGTACACTAACTAACTTTATTTACATAAAATATTGCTGTTTTATTATAATTTATCTGGGTAAAAAAGACATTTTTTCGTATTGTGTTATGTTCTGAGGGCAGTGCCATACGGTGGTATTTGTGTATGTCTAGCCTCTGCGTGTAGCAGTATGGAAATGGATAGGTATGGAAATGACAGGTAATAGTCGGACAGTAATGGATACGTGTGTCTTTTCCGCAGGTGACGACGCGACCCTGCGGCGCATGCGCACTGCCCACGACCAATCAGCGCTCAAGTCGGCGCCCAGCGGCCTCATGATGGAAGTGGTAAGTACGAGCACTGCACGATCTTCTCTTCTCCGTGCCCCCCGCCCCCCATCACCCTCCTACCTTCCTACCGCGGCGGCCCCCTACCAGCAGAGTTCCCAAGTAAGTCTCCGCCTGGCGTGTTTTCCCCCCCTCGGTTCTTGAGAGGCCGATAGATACTGACTCCTCTCTCTCGGCGGTGCCCGGTTGACAAATTACGCGGCCGGCTCGAGGTGGTCGGCGGACGACGGCCAGTGTACCGGCGGTTGCACTCGCCGCAGCAGTGCGCGCCCAGGATCGGGTAGTCAAAGCACACTCGCGCAGCAGGATCGGTCAGGTTTTGTCGCGCACGACGTGCGGCATGTGAGGCGCACCGCGATGCTGACGCAGAACAGCGCCGCGACGCCCGGCGTCGCCGCAGCCGCCCCGCCGTCGCCGTCGCCGCAGCGCCCGACGCCGACGCCGGCGCAGGCCTCTCCCGGAGCGGCATCTCGCCTCGCGCCTCTCAACGTGAGTCGCAGCCCACTCGCTCACCTCTCGCTCCGACACTCTGCCCTGCTCGTTCAGTTACCGCCTGACACCGAAAATCGCCCTGGCCCACTGGGCGTCGTGGGTCTATAGACTCCACCTGACGTGGCCTTCCACATACTATGCGAAATCACCTTAAGGGTGTATAATACTTAAGCGGCTCAGAGAGACGGAGCAAAACTAATTTGTAATGAACAGCCCACTTAAATCATAAGAGGAAACATCAAAGTTTGATTTCGAGAAAGTAATTTCGTCTTTCGCTTGGAAAACATCAGAGTACTCAGCTGTTAATGATAAAGGGCCAACAACTGCAGCAGTTATCGTGTGATTACTTTCCGTCCTCGGACTTTTTTACGCAACAAAACTGCCTATATCTAGGTGCCTCTGCCGATATGATAACGGAGATCCATACACGAGCGCCTTATTCGCATCCACAACGCATCCTTCCGCGATGGCTAATTTTTAAACTTCGTAAGGCACAGATCCTACGGTATAACTTCTCCTGGCATAGATTTTCGCTTGCTGAAGTCGAGTCTGGAAATTTACATTCCGTTCTATAGGGAGGCCTACGTGGGGGCTGAGTATGAACACACTTTAATGGAAGCTAGCCTATCGTACTCTTGATACGTTCGGAATATTGCAAATTTACGTCGTAATAACTGAGTCGTTGCTAATATTTGTAGCAATTGTTCTTCTTTTAGGTTTATCATGTAGAAGAGAATAAATATTATTCGTTTTTTGCAAGTGACGGTTGATTTTGTTTCCAATTAAACCAGTGTTGAAGCCTATTACAAACAGGTGATACATGTTTAGTGGAAAATATTCAGACGGATAAGTGTAATGTTTATTCTTATGTACATGACATACATAATTGCTGTACCGAATTTTCTGAAACTTTCTGCGATACACTTCTACAATGTTAGGAAGTCGAATGAAGTTCCGTTAAAAATTATCGTCACATTTTGCTTACCGTTTACATTTAGTCATTTAATTACTTTTATTATATTTACGTTTATTCCACACAATGTCGAATCATGTTGATGTGCTTCAGTGCAATTAGGGTTTCATTGAATACTTGTAAATAAATTTAAGATGAACGTTGGTGGATTTACTAACACTTTTTACGACTTGTCGTACGTGATAAACAAACAGGAGTCAGGCCACGAAGCGATGATTCCAATGCATAGAGATTGTCCTGGAAGAGCCTTACACTAGCTTTGAAGCAGCTTTCGGTAATTGTGTAAGTGACTTGCTACTGGAAAAGAAACATGAATGACGCAGTCGTAAGGCAACTGCTGAAAAACAGATGCAAGTGTGTGGATAGCCTGAAAGAACAACCTATCGCCTTATTCAACCCCTGCAGGTCATTGCAGAATGAAACTAACATAGCGTCAATCTGTCTGTTATGAGTGATAATAACGATTTAAAGCAAGAACTTTTTTATGGTGCACATTTGCAGACGAGCGAAAATAGTAGTACTAATACTATCCTTTAACTTTTGTCCGTAAAGTAATTACTATTGCTAGTACCCGTAGCTGGCTTGTACCCGAAAAGTAATATTACGGAAGGTAACCGCATCCGAGAACACTTCTAGCTGTACAAATCACCTGATACGGTTTTTCATATACCATACTACGCAAACTAAACTAAGGGCTACATTGCTAAACGAGCAGGGATCAGCTCTGTGAGAAATACAGCGCAAAGCGTATTTGCAATCTGGTCATGAGCTGTCGAAGCCGACGAACGTGAGTGAGAATAGGATTCAGGTAACAGACGAGTCTCTAACGTAGCCCAGTATCTACGTTGGCACAAAGTTGGACGCACTCCCCGTTATGAATACAGAAAATTGCAACGTAAACTCAGAAGAGATATATTACGCTATTCTCCGACGAGTATTTTGATGCAAATTATGTACTTATACTGTAAATTGAGAAAAATGCGAGGTGCATAAATCTTGCAACACCTCAACGCCAATCAGCGTAATTCTTATATAGAAATAACAAAGAAATATCTGCTCCAGAACGTTTTACTACTAGAATTCCAGGCGTATGCGCATTGTTCCGTGATATCAAGTTTTTACACACCGACATTTGTGTTAAATTTGCGGGAATCACAGGTAGACTTACAAGTAGAGTTAAATCTGCATGACTCATATAACACGTGTTATATATTTACATTTTTTTAAATTGTGGTTTTTGGCCTGAAGGCCACACATATCTGTATACTATTTAGATTTTATGAAGTGACGTTCTGACATTTTCGCGGTGCGGAATGATAGATCAGCTATCGGGGACCGCATCGAATCCTTTGCCGTGTAAATAAAGGGTTGTTTGATCTCTTTAAATCATTTTATATGAATAGTGAAAGAATGCAGATTCAGTGCCTCGCTGCGTTCAGTGAGCGAGGTGATCTTGAGCGTAATGATCCCTGCACGACAGATTCCGTTAGATAAAAAAAAAAGAAACATGAGTTGACGGATACGCCATAATACATCTGAATGAAACAGTCAAGGCGAGAACATTGGAAACATCAACAAAGAGCGTGAACATTACGACCTTAAATAGTATGCACTGCAATCCTGAGATATTTTACTACGTTTAGGTGTGTTATCGACCGATATGCATTCTGTGTGCTGTTCTTGTACTGTACTGAACATACCCTGAACTCCGTATTGCCTCGGAAGAGCACGGTTTCTTCCCAGGAGAGAAGCGTATGAAGCGTCCGCAGGATGTGTTTTTCGAAGGACGGATTAGGCCTGAAACTACAGTAACTCTGTCGGCAGAGCACGAGTGTATGTATCACTTTTCCTCGTCTGATAATATGTTTAGCACCTTCAGATAACTACTCGCCCCCACCTAATTTTTCAGGCACCCATTTACCACAAATTGTAAGTTATACAGACGATAAAGTGACACAGAATTCGATTTCGCATGTGATGGTGTTGTATGTGTCTTTAGTACTCTGCCCTATGTTATAAATATAGCTGAGTATGAAATGAGATTTCGTTTTTCTTTTTCTTTTCACGATTAGGTTTCTGGCATACTAGCTGTCACATTTCTGGATACCCATCAGCGCTTAACGTATCGGTTGCGCTGAGTTAACGTAGTAAACTTAAAAATTGTCCCCAGTAACTATTTTAAAGAATTACAGCGTGCATTCATCGTCAGTATTGCTTGAAAATTCATTAATGTGGTTACTGTTCCTGTTTATGTGTGTAACATGTCCAAATAATCTGTCTTCCTTACCTTCTGCGATATTTGCTGCTGCACAATAACCTTTTCTCAAGTTCAATTCACTAATGTAAGACTTTGAGTGTTAGGTCTACTCATCCTCGTTTCGAAAAAGTTGCTGTTATTGTTAAGTGCTGAGCAAGTACGTATTCTATTTAATAAGACTCAAGGAAATTTTTTGTGTTCGTTATGGGACACAAAAACTTAGATCTGATAGGTTTATGAACGAGACAACGTCATGTATAAATGATTTCCTTCTTTCTTTTATCTATTCCCTCTTTCTTTGTGGAATATGATGACTATAAATTGTCATCTCTTACTTTTTTTCTAGCTTACAAACGCTACGAATAGTCCCTAATGTATTATTTTTTGAGGGATTGTATGAAAGGAACTCCTTTAAAATTAATCAGGACAACAGTTACTAGCATCGGAGAAGTTTAACAGTTAACGGATTAGTGAAACTCATTGTGTATCCACGGAGATGACTTTTTTTTTTTTTTTTTTTTTTTTTTTTCAAGCATCGAAAACTGTCGGAGGAGACAACTTACATTTGCTTCGTTTGCAACCAGGATGCAATCCAAATCATGTTGCTACGACGGTTTCACGATCACGCCATACGACTTTCCTAAATTTTCTCTTCTCAACTACAAAGTTGTAGAAACAAGATTTATGTGATGACACAAAAATCAATAAAAAGACAGTTTGAATAAAACCAAACGGGAAACAGTTCAGGATTTAATTTCGTAGCCGTAATAGTAGATTTGCGTCTCAAGTTCGCATTATTAATGCATATTATGTAAATTACGCTCTTACTATTTTGAAGATAAGGGCCTGTGTATTGGCAATGGATTTTAAGTACTTTAGTTATCTTTAGAAGATGAGACAGGTCTCATTACGACCATAGTGCACAGAATCGTAACGCTGCTCGTCTTTATAGAATCTGTTTCTGAACATGACTAATTTTTTTTTAAATCTACCGCTGATCTTTTGCAATGTGTTACATGATACATAATAAATCGGTTTCTTATTTGACCGCCAATATACAATTAATCTGATCGATATGTATACTGTGTACACAGAAATCAGTAATATTTGTGTTACGTACTATGCTGTGAAATACGTATCTTGTCGATTAACACTCGATGGTGACCACATATTTGCAGATAATGATTTACTGTGTTTTGTGTGTATGATTTCGAAATCAGTACTAGTTAAATATTACTGGTTGTACTCAAACAACCGGCAAGAAAATCACAGAATTGTTTGTATAACTACACAGTAGTTACTGCCAAGTAAAAATAGCACTGATATATTCAGTTGCAAGTAAAGGCAGTACGGTGAAATGAATCGCAAGAACACTTGTTTCACAAACTACTACCATCTTTGACTCAAACGTGTTGAAGACAGCGGGTACCTGTTTCTATTTCGCACGAATATCATTTTCAAATGTCTTATAGGAGTGGGCGACCAGCACATAAAAAGTTGGAAACAGATTTAATAATATTCCGAATAAAATTCCTGGCTAATAAACTTCATTTTCTTTTCGTGGCATGTTGAGTGACTTCACTCATACGTCGGGACAGCCATTTCAAGAAAATTACGACCTATTTCTTTATTGTCAGACGTAGGGAAGAAATGAAGCCTTCATTTTGGAAACAAGTTATATATCTACGCTTCATTACATCAGTAACTGATTTCGCTGTGGGTCGTAAGGTTGCATACGTGAATTTTCGTAAAAAGTAATTTATTCAAATCAATTGTGCGTGGGGCACAAAATCGCTAGGCAATTCTGCTGCGCTGACTAGGCGTAAATGAAGATGTGTGAAATTGTATATTCTAGGCGACTTCAGTGGTGATTTTTAATGCCTTTTTGGCATTTGTAGGACGTATGCTATACTCACACATAACTACCTCATTCATCACACAAAACTAATGCTTGCTTTTTATTTTATCGTTTAAAAGTAAGCTTCAACTGACGAGAGAACTGGACAACGAAAGACAGTTCCTGAACTCCGCATGTACTTGAGGAAACATAGAATATAACCTCTTGAAATGTGTCAGAAAAAAGCCTTTGAAATTGATCTTAGTACACTGGCGTACCTAGCCAGTAAGGCGCTTCTTTCAGAACAGGCTTCTGTTTCCGAATAGCGCCTGCGAGGTAGACTTTGAAGAATGTTCTGCGACTTTCTTCTTGTGGTTTCACTTACGTTTCTACACTATTCTTACGGCGGATTACAGTTTATATTAGCCGCATGATCGCCGGGCAACTCGGATATGCTTTGAAAATGAATTTCTGACGGAGAAACATACTCTCCGAATTTTTGACAAAATTGCAACCTCCATCGGTACTTCGCTGAAATTGATAGTAAGATAAATGAGATTTATCTTATTTGTTATCTGTGTAATTGTTGAAGAGAGTTGCATTTAGACGGTTTCGTAATAATTCCTCAACTGGTCAAAAACTCGCAGTCGGATCTTTAGACAATATTGATAGCAGGGATACTGCCTAAAAGCTATTTTGTTCTTGAACATGAGTAGCGGATGTGAACTTCAACATGCATAACAACATAATAATTGCCAGTGGCTCTTTTTAAATCCTGAACGCCAGTTGTTCTTTCTAAATCCTGAACTACCGAATATTACGTCTGAATGTCGCCTTTGTAGAGCGCTGAATTCGAAGAAGACAGAGGGATGGGTTTTTGTTACGTAACTATTTCACAGAAATTGCCCTTCACATCTGTATCTTTATGTAAGCGTTGGCATTCAGCAAGTGACGTTTTTAAACGGCCCAGAAGTGAGAAATGATCACGTCGACAACGTTAGCGAAAAGCGGTGTGTGTGTCACGGCGAAAGCTTTTCAGTATTTTTGCTCTTCTTTTTTGCGGTCCGCCCCCGCCCGATAAACAGCTCTCGGAGCCAGTGTCGCCCCCACGCGGATTTTTTTCGGACGTCGGCCCCCACGCGCGCGGGGACAGAAACAATCGGGGCGACTGTATTTTTAAGCGGCGGCAGATCGGATTTGGCTCGTGTTTGTGTTGCAATCAGCCGATAATCAATACCTCTCTCTATTAGCGGCGCTCCGCGCGTAATGACGCCGGCTCGTCCATTACCGTCGCCGGAGCGGCCGCGTTCGCAGTAATTGTTTTAATTATCAGGTGAGCGTCTGGCCCGGACCCGAAACGCGAAAATAAACAGCGGCGGCGGGCGCTGCGCGTCCATCGCACCGCCCGCTAAAGAAACTAATTTGCTAGCGGCTGCTGCGCTCTCTCGTGTTTGTCAGGTATGCGTCGAAGCGCCGTAATATATCACTGCTCTCACATTTACCCACATATCATTCTCCTGTGCTATTTACTCATTAGTTGATAGAGCACTGTGTAAATTACACGAGGTCACACGGCGCTTCATATGATATCATGAAATTTTGAAAGGGTAGAAGAGTATGAATCATCACACTACGAAGTTCGAGACTAAAATAGCCATGAAAGCAAATAATACTAGTAAAAAACAAAAAATTGTCTGCCCCGAATAACACATCCACGAGCAAAGAATTTACTGCGTTTTACAACTT